>NC_084746.1:12979642-13012142 GCF_033978785.1 Entelurus aequoreus | reverse complement strand
AGTTTGAGGCAATTATTACATGGTTATTCTCAATTAAACCCTAGTTTGAGGCAATTATTACATGGTTATTTACAATTAAACCCTAGTTTGAGGCAATTATTACATGGTTATTCTCAATTAAACCCTAGTGTGAGGCAATTATTACATGGTTATTCACAATTAAACCCTAGTTTGAGGCAATTATTACATGGTTATTCACAATCAAACCCTAGTTTGAGGCAATTATTACATGGTTATTCTCCATAAAACCCTAGTTTGAGACAATTATTACATGGTTATTCACAATTAAACCCTAATGTGAGGCAATTATTACATGGTTATTCACAATTAAACCCTAGTTTGAGGCAATTATTACATGTTTATTTACAATTAAACCCTAGTTTGAGGCAATTATTACATGGTTATTCTCAATTAAACCCTAGTGTGAGGCAATTATTACATGGTTATTCACAATTAAACCCTAGTTTGAGGCAATTATTACATGGTGATTCTCAATTAAACCCTAGTTTGAGGCAATTATTACATGGTTATTCTCAACTAAACCCTAGTGTGAGGCAATTATTACATGGTTATTCACAGTTAAACCCTAGTGTCAGGCAAATATTACATGATTATTCTCAATTAAACTCTAGTTTGAGGCAATTATTACATGGTTATTCTCAACTAAAGCCTAGTTTGAGGCAATTATTACATGGTTATTCACAATTAAACCCTAGTGTGAGGCAATTATTACATGGTTATTCACAATTAAACCCTAGTTTGAGGCAATTATTACATGGTTATTCACAATTAAACCCTAGTGTGAGGCAATTATTACATGGTTATTCACAATTAAACCCTAGTTTGAGGGAATTATTACATGGTTATTCACAATTAAACCCTAGTTTGAGGCAATTATTACATGGTTATTCACAAATAAACCCTAGTTTGAGGCAATTATTACATGGTTATTCACAATTAAACCCTAGTGTGAGGCAATTATTACATGGTTATTCACAATTAAACCCGAGTGTGAGGCAATTATTACATGGTTATTCACAATTAAACCCTAGTTTGAGGCAATTATTACATGGTTATTCACAATTAAACCCTAGTGTGAGACAATTATTACATGGTTATTCACAATTAAACCCTAGTGTGAGGCAATTATTACATGGTTATTCACAATTAAACCCTAGTTTGAGGCAATTATTACATGGTTATTCTCAATTAAACCCTAGTGTGAGGCAATTATTACATGGTTATTCACAATTAAACCCGAGTGTGAGGCAATTATTACATGGTTATTCACAATTAAACCCTAGTTTGAGGCAATTATTACATGGTTATTCACAATTAAACCCTAGTGTGAGGCAATTATTACATGGTTATTCACAATTAAACCCTAGTTTGAGGCAATTATTACATGGTTATTCACAATTAAACCCTAGTGTGAGGCAATTATTACATGGTTATTCACAATTAAACCCTAGTTTGAGGCAATTATTACATGGTTATTCACAATTAAACCCTAGTGTGAGGCAATTATTACGTGATTATTCTCAATTAAAATCTAGTTTGAGGCAATTATTACATGGTTATTCTCAACTAAAGCCTAGTTTGAGGCAATTATTACATGGTTATTCTCAATTAAACCCTAGTTTGAGGCAATTATTACATGGTTATTTACAATTAAACCCTAGTTTGAGGCAATTATTACATGGTTATTCACAATTAAACCCTAGTTTGAGGCAATTATTACAAGGATATTCACAATTAAACCCTAGTTTGAGGCAATTATTACATGGTTATTCTCAACTAAACCCTAGTGTGAGGCAATTATTACATGGTTATTCACAAATAAACCCTAGTGTGAGGCAATTATTACATGATTATTCTCAATTAAACTCTAGTTTAAGGCAATTATTACATGGTTATTCTCAACTAAAGCCTAGTTTGAGGCAATTATTACATGGTTATTCTCAATTATACCTTAGTTTGAGGCAATTATTACATGGTTATTTACAATTAAACCCTAGTTTGAGGCAATTATTACATGGTTATTCTCAATTAAACCCTAGTGTGAGGCAATTATTACATGGTTATTCACAAATAAACCCTGGTGTGAGGCAATTATTACATGATTATTCTCAATTAAACTCTAGTTTAAGGCAATTATTACATGGTTATTCTCAACTAAAGCCTAGTTTGAGGCAATTATTACATGGTTATTCTCAATTAAACCCTAGTTTGAGGCAATTATTACATGGTTATTTACAATTAAACCCTAGTTTGAGGCAATTATTACAAGGATATTCACAATTAAACCCTAGTTTGAGGCAATTATTACAATGATATTCACAATTAAACCCTAGTTTGAGGCAATTATTACATGGTTATTCACAATTAAACCCTGGTTTGAGGCAATTATTACAAGGATATTCACAATTAAACCCTAGTTTGAGGCAATTATTACATGGTTATTCTCAACTAAACCCTAGTGTGAGGCAATTATTACATGGTTATTCACAAATAAACCCTAGTGTGAGGCAATTATTACATGATTATTCTCAATTAAACTCTAGTTTAAGGCAATTATTACATGGTTATTCTCAACTAAAGCCTAGTTTGAGGCAATTATTACATGGTTATTCTCAATTAAACCTTAGTTTGAGGCAATTATTACATGGTTATTTACAACTAAACCCTAGTTTGAGGCAATTATTATATGGTTATTCTCAATTAAACCCTAGTGTGAGGCAATTATTACATGGTTATTCACAAATAAACCCTAGTGTGAGGCAATTATTACATGATTATTCTCAATTAAACCCTAGTTTAAGGCAATTATTACATGGTTATTCTCAACTAAAGCCTAGTTTGAGGCAATTATTACATGGTTATTCTCAATTAAACCTTAGTTTGATGCAATTATTACATGGTTATTTACAATTAAACCCTAGTTTGAGGCAATTATTACATGGTTATTCTCAATTAAACCCTAGTGTGAGGCAATTATTACATGGTTATTCACAAATAAACCCTAGTGTGAGGCAATTATTACATGATTATTCTCAATTAAACTCTAGTTTAAGGCAATTATTACATGGTTATTCTCAACTAAAGCCTAGTTTGAGGCAATTATTACATGGTTATTCTCAATTAAACCCTAGTTTGAGGCAATTATTACATGGTTATTTACAATTAAACCCTAGTTTGAGGCAATTATTACAAGGATATTCACAATTAAACCCTAGTTTGAGGCAATTATTACAATGATATTCACAATTAAACCCTAGTTTGAGGCAATTATTACATGGTTATTCACAATTAAACCCTGGTTTGACGCAATTATTACAAGGATATTCACAATTAAACCCTAGTTTGAGGCAATTATTACATGGTTATTCTCAACTAAACCCTAGTGTGAGGCAATTATTACATGGTTATTCACAAATAAACCCTAGTGTGAGGCAATTATTACATGATTATTCTCAATTAAACTCTAGTTTGAGGCAATTATTACATGGTTATTCTCAACTAAAGCCTAGTTTGAGGCAATTATACCATGGTTATTCTCAATTAAACCCTAGTTTGAGGCAATTATTACATGGTTATTCACAGTTAAACCCTAGTGTCAGGCAATTATTACATGATTATTCTCAATTAAACTCTAGTTTGAGGCAATTATTACATGGTTATTCTCAACTAAAGCCTAGTTTGAGGCAATTATTACATGGTTATTCTCAATTAAACCCTAGTGTGAGGCAATTATTACATGGTTATTCTTAATTAAACCCTAGTTTGAGGCAATTATTACATGGTTATTCACAATTAAACCCTAGTGTGAGGCAATTATTACATGGTTATTCTCAATTAAACCCTAGTGTGAGGCAATTATTACATGGTTATTCACAAATAAACCCTAGTGTGAGGCAATTATTACATGATTATTCTCAATTAAACTCTAGTTTAAGGCAATTATTACATGGTTATTCTCAACTGAAGCCTAGTTTGAGGCAATTATTACATGGTTATTCTCAATTAAACCTTAGTTTGAGGCAATTATTACATGGTTATTTACAATTAAACCCTAGTTTGAGGCAATTATTATATGGTTATTCTCAATTAAACCCTAGTGTGAGGCAATTATTACATGGTTATTCACAAATAAACCCTAGTGTGAGGCAATTATTACATGATTATTCTCAATTAAACTCTAGTTTAAGGCAATTATTACATGGTTATTCTCAACTAAAGCCTAGTTTGAGGCAATTATTACATGGTTATTCTCAATTAAATCCTAGTTTGAGGCAATTATTACATGGTTATTTACAATTAAACCCTAGTTTGAGGCAATTATTACATGGTTATTCTAAATTAAACTTTAGTTTGAGGCAATTGTTACATGGTTATTCACAATTAGACCCTAGTGTGAGGCAATTATTACATGGTTATTCACAATTAAACCCTAGTGTGAGGCAATTATTACATGGTTATTCACAATGTTCTCGTTAAAATACCCAACACATCCACCACTCAGACATGAGTAAACACAGTAATCAGATTACTTTTCTTGTCACGACTGTTCTCTGAACCTTTTGATGATATGCAAGGAATTTAGGGATTTCACCATCTACGGTACGTAGATGGTGAAATCCCTAAATTCCTTGCAATAGCTGGTTGAGAAATGTTGTTCTTAAACTGTTCAACAATTTGCTCACGCATTTGTTGACAAAGTGGTGACCCTCGCCCCATCCTTGTTTGTGAATGACTGAGCATTTCATGGAATCTACTTTTATACCCAATCATGGCACCCACCTGTTCCCAATTAGCCTGTTCACCTGTGGGATGTTCCAAAAAAGTGTTTGACGAGCATTCCTCAACTTTATCAGTCTTTTTTGCCACTGGTGCCAGCTTTTTTGAGACATGTTGCAGGCATCAAATTCCAAATGAGCTAATATTTGCAATGAGGAGTCAACAACATGCTCAGCAAAGAATTCGCTGTACTTCTTTTGTCCCACAGCTTAAAATGATGTCTTTTAAGAAAGCGTAACAGGGACTTGGAAAAAAACGTTTAAGTAAATAAAACCTGCCTGTAGGCCAATCTCATGTACAACATATAGTATGTCCTCCTGGGGCCAGCGTCTTTTGCAGTGGACGTTCGTATTTTTTGTATAAGAGAGCTATTTTCCCCCAAAATGTGGCAAAATCAAATGTCCACTGCAGGGTACACTGGGTAGATAGGAAGTAGAAATAAAACCAAACCGACCTGAGAAATCCAACCAGTGCTCCACACTTTTGCGGGAAAAGGAGATCTAATGTGGTCGTTTCAACATTTAGATTGAAAAAAAAAAAATCAATTTGTTTTCTTGGTATTCTTGCAGACTCTTGCAGCAATATTCATTAAAATTGCATGTCTGTCGATGAGTAAGTTGCACATTCCAGATGATATTGCACAAGAGGGGAAGGTTGCATGATGGGACTGGCACGAGTGTGCTGAAAGGATGCGCTATGAGTCACAGCTCGTGTGTCTCTGCCAGTGTTTATGTTTGATCAGCCTATTTTTGGCTTATTCCCATCCAACTTCAAGTCTGGCATAAAACCTGTGAGCTGGTTTTGCATTTGTCTCCTCAGTAGTGAGCAAAGTACTTTGTAAAAAAAAAGGCAGATTTGCATGACCAATGGTGAAGGGGGCGGTGTTTAAGCCGAGAGGAAAACACATTTTGGTCTGGATATTGTATTTTTTCACCTTTAATAATGTTGCGGTGGTGTGCACATTTTAATTTCCCAGTGAATAATGCATTCAATTTAAAGACAACATTTAGGCGATGAGTGTCTATAAACCGTAATGTAGGGTTTCCCTAGATTGCCCAGATACTTGTGGCTAGGGGCGTGGTGCATATATGATGCATATATTTTCTATCAAAAGGAAAAAAGAAAGTATACATACATTCTAAACAAATTGGTATTACTATATTGTTTTCCTACATGTTCCCCTAGATCAGGGGTCGGCAACCTTTACACACTCAAAGAGCCATTTTGGCAAGTTTCACAAATTAAAGAAAATAATGGGAGCCACAAAAAAAAAAGTAAAATGAAAAACACCGCATACAAAGCTTAAATTGCTTTGTGCTATGTTAACCAGGGGTCTCAGACACACGCACCGGCACGCACCTTAATATGGAAATTTGATGTTAGTGCGGCCCGCGAGTTTTGAATGATTGGCGCTTGATAGCGTCATACCTGCCAACACTCTAATTGTTTCCGGGAGACTACCTAATACCAGGGCGTGATGGCACTGCTTTTAGCGCCCTCTACAGCCTGCCCAAACAGTATACCTGCTCAACCACATGTAGATTGCAGTTTCAGCTTGCTCACGTAAGTGACAGCAAGGCGTACTACCTCAGCAGCCACACATCTTACACTGACGGTACCAATACCCAGAATCCCATGCAGCCCTAACTCTTCCGCTCAACCAACGCACGGAGAGGGGGGGGGGGGTTGATGTGTGGGGGGATTTGGTGGTAGCGGGGGTGTATAATGTAGACCGGAAGAGTTAGGGCTGCATGGGATTCTGGGTATTGGTTGTGTTGTGTTTATGTTGTGTTACGGTGGGATGTTCTCCAGAAATGTGTTTTTCATTCTTTTTTGGTGTGGCGCATATTTGTAAAGTAACAATGTTAAAGTTGTTTGATACGGCTACCGTCAGTGTAAGCTGTGTGGCTGATGAGTAAGTATGCTTTGCTGTCTCCTATGTGTGCAAGTAAAAGCAACATGCAACATGTGGCCGAGCTGGCACGCTGTTTGTAAATGCTATAGAGGACAATTACTCTAGTGCAATTAGGGCACTCCCTTTATCTAGTAATTAGAGTGTAAATAGGATTATATTTTCCCTGGGAATTATCTATGAGAGACACTGAGATCCATAAGTCTCCTGGGAAAATCGGAGGGGTCGGCAAGTATGTAGCTGAGCCGCATCAGAGTGGTCAAAGAGCCGCATGCAGCTCCGGAGCCACGGGTTGCCGACCCCTGCCCTAGATTGCCAAGACACCTGTGGCTAGTGGTGTGGTGCATATATGATGCATATATTTTCTATCAAAAGGAAAACAAATTATACATACATTCAAAACAAATTGGTACTATATTTTTTTCTTACATTTTCCCCTAGATTGCCAAGATACCTGTGGCTAGGGGTGTGATGCATTTATGATGCATATATTTTTTATCAAAAGGAAAAAAAAATTATACATACTGAACATTCTAAACAAATTGGTATTACTATATTTTGTTCTTACATTTTCCCCTAGGTTGCCAAGATACCTGTGGCTATGGGTGTGATGCATTTATGATGCATATATTTTCTATCAAAAGGAGAAAAGAAAGTATAAATACATTCAAAACAAATTGGTATTACTATATTTTTTTCTTACATTTTCCCCTAGATTGCCAAGACACCTGTGGCTAGGGGCGTGGTGCATATATGATGCATATATTTTTTATCAAAAGGGGAAAAAATGTATACATACATAAAAAAAAAATTGGTATTGCTATATTTTTTTCTTACATTTTCCCCTAGATTGCCAAGATACCTGTGGCTAGGGGCGTGGTGCATATATGATGCATATATTTTTTATCAAAAGGGGAAAAAAATTATACATACTGTACATTCTAAACAAATTGGTACTACTATATTTTGTTCTTACATTTTCCCCTAGATTGCCAAGATACTTGTGGCTAGGGACGTGGTGCATATATAATGCATACATTGTCTATCAGAAGGAGAATAAATGGTATACATACATTCAAAACGAATTGGTATTACTATATTTTTTTCTTACATTACATCATTTTGCTCTATTTTTCAATTGTTGCTGCTTATTGTTCAATGTACTTTGTTTAATTAGTTTTTTTATATACTTATAGTCACTCTTTTGTTATTAAAAACGACCAGTAACAAATCTAGCATCTGCTGTATTTTCCGGAATATAGAGCACACCGGGATATAAGCCATACCCACCCCATTTTTGAAGAAAATAAATATGTTTTCATATATCGGCCACACCGGACTACAAGCCGCTGATATATACATTGTGACATGAGCTTTTTACAGAGAAATATTTTTAAAATGTGGGCTCTGTACCGAGGATGTCGTTGTGGCTTGTACAGCCCTTTGAGACACTTGTGATTTAGGGCTATATAAATAAACATTGATTGATTGATGGATTGATTGAAAATGTTTATTTACGTACCTCAATTGTTTCCAATAGGTGCCTGTAACACGGCAGTAAAACGGCTGATTAAACAAAACAGAAGTCATCGTCATGGACCCACTAGCTGCGCAAGCTGGCTCTCCAATCAGCTAAACAGACTCAATAACTCCACAGTGACGTTTTGGTGAATTTACTGAGGAATTTGTGAAACTGAAACAATACAATAAAAATCCCATTGTAAATTACTAATACTAAAAAGTTCAAGTTAACACTGATAGTCACATACACACTCGGTGTGGTGAAATTACCCTCTGCATTTTACACGGACACCTGTAAACGTGTTAGCATAGTAGCTAATGCTAACAATGCAAGCTTGATTACATTACGACAGCACATGTACATATGCATGAAAACATTCGCACAGACATCACACATGGGACAGTTTAGTAAGTATGAACCGTTTTAGTTATATTGTAAAACTTACAATCGTTGCTTGGAGTGACGGATGAAAAATCCATATGGGTAAAAACGCTATGGATGGCTAGAAGACTGAACAGCACTCCGATTTTGAAAAAAAAAAAAAAAAGGGAGTTAATTCGTCCAAAACATGGCGCCATAGCACACACAATAAAACACCCTGCGAGTGTTTTTGCTTGTTTTTTTATAAATTGATTTTCATCATTGCCGTCAGTGAAGAAAAATCCACAAATTAGCTGCTCCGTCTTATAAGCCGCAGGGGTCAAAGTGTAGGAAAACAGAAGAGGCCTATAGCCTGGAATTTACGGTATCTCTGGTGTTATTGTAGACTGCGGGGGGTCCCCACATATCCAAGGCTTCTCATTGTCATCCCATTGGGGTGAGTTTTTCCTTGCCCGGATGTGGGATCTGAGCTGAGGATGTCGTTGTGGCTTGTGCAGCCCTTTGAGACACTCGTGATTTAGGGCTACAGAAGTAAACATTGAATTAGTCTGTTGGATTAATCGAGTATTTGGATCAAACTCCCTTTACAGTCTTAAAGGCCTACTGAAATGATTTTTTTTTATTTAAACGGGGATAGCAGATCTATTCTATGTGTCATACTTGATCATTTCGCGATATTGCCATATTTTTGCTGAAAGGATTTAGTATAGAACAACGACGATAAAGATTGCAACTTTTGGTATCTGATTAAAAAAAAGGCTTGCCCCTACCGGAAGTAGCGTGACGTAGTCAGTTGAACATATACGCAAAGTGCCCTATTGTTTACAATGATGGCCGCATGAAGTGAGAGAGATTCGGACCGAGAAAGCGACAATTTCCCCATTAATTTGAGCGAAGATGAAAGATTTGTGGATGAGTAAAGTGCAAGTGAAGGACTAGTGGGGAGTTGAAGCTATTCAGATAGGGAAGATGCTGTGAGAGCCGGGGGTGACCTGATATTCAGCTGGGAATGACTACAACAGTAAATAAACACAAGACATATATATACTCTATTAGCCACAACACAACCAGGCTTATATTTAATATGCCACAAATTAATCCTGCATAAAAACACCTGCGTGTTTGTTACGCTAGCTCCTAGCTCCTCTGCTAGCTCCTAGCTCCATAGAACACGCCAATACAATTCAAACACCTGATCAACACACACAATCACTCAGCCCAAAAGACCGTTCACCTAACCCAAGGTTCATAAAGCTTATATATTTTTAAAAAGTTACGTACATACGCAAAAAAAAGTTGCGCACATACGGTCAAGCGATCAAATGTTTAGAAGCCAAAGCTGCATACTCACAGTAGCACGTCTGCGTCTTTGTCATCCAAATCAAAGTAATCCTGGTAAGAGTCTGTGTTGTCCCAGTTCTCTACAGGCGTCTGTGTATCGAAGTCAAAAGTCCTCCTGGTTAGAGTCTCTGTTATCCGAGTTCTTCCATCTTGACTGCATCTTTCGGGAATGTAAACAAAGAAGCGCCGGCTGTGTACTGTTGTGGCTGACTACGTTCGAAAAATACGTCCATTTCGCACCGACAACTTTCTTCTTTGCTTGCTCAGCTTCCTTCTCCATAATGCAATGAACATGATTGCAACAGATTCACGAACACAGATGTCCAGAATACTGTGGAATTATGAAATGAAAACAGAGCTTTTTCGTATTGGCTTCAATGTGGAAGGCATACCCGTGTTCGCCGGTCTACGTCACGCGCATACGTCATCCTCAGAGGCGTTTCGAACCGGAAGTTTAGCGGCAAATTTAAAATGTCACTTTATAAGTTAACCCGGCTGTATTGGCATGTGTTATAATGTTAAGATTTCATCATTGATATATAAACTATCAGACTGCGTGGTCGGTAGTAGTGGGTTTCAGTAGGCCTTTAATGCATATTTGAGGGAAAATGGTTGAAATAAACAAAGATTTTTCTGCTTATTTTCTGTAATAAATGTACATAGAAATTGTACTTTTAACACGTGTGCATTACAATTAAAAATGTTATTTATTTTGATCTTGTTTAACGATCAATTGAAGAGACATAATATAAATCAAAGCCTTTTTCCTAATAAATCGATTTAATGGATTAATGGTTGCAGCCCTAGCTCTAATGGTGAAAGTTGGAGACCCCTCACATAGGTTAGACTGGATTTAAGACTGTTCCGTCTTGGTAGGGGTCCAAACTCTGAGTACCGTTTACCTGAATGTTTGTTTGTGTCTATTTTCCGACATTTGTGTAACAATTGTCTCTCTCTTGTCCTCTGTCAACAGAGTTAGCAGCCGCAGCTGTGTCCTCCTGAAGACATCCGGGGCATGAAACCAGGTCACGTTCCTCTTTCATTCATAACGTCCTCCTCCTCCATCTCCCTCCACCACCCCCCAGTCGGGACCTCTCGCCTCAGCTCCACCGCATTGATGAGGTAACGTCACGCTCCGTCCAACGCAGCACCCACCTGCACAAACACCACCCCACCCCCGTCCCCTGCTGCCGCCACCTGATCCATCCCAGCCATGGGCCAGAAGATTTCAGGTGGCATCAAATCCGTGGACGGCCGCGGCGAAAGCGGTGGCTCCCCGTCCTACCGGCCCTCGGCTCAACGCAGGCAGCACCCGGAGTTGAGGGGCCCGGATTTCTCCAAACCTCCCAGGCTGGATCTCCTTCTGGACATGCCGTGCGCCCCACCGGAGACACAACTTCGTCACGCGTGGAACTCGGACGATCGTTCTTTGAACATTTTCATCAAAGAGGAGGATAAGTTGACATTTCACCGCCACCCGGTCGCTCAGAGCACGGACTGCATCCGAGGCCGGGTTGGATACACGAGGGGCCTGCACGTCTGGAGGATTCACTGGCCCTCCAGGCAGCGTGGAACCCACGCTATCGTCGGGGTGGCGACCTCTGAAGCTGCCTTACATTCTGTGGGGTACACTGCCTTGGTGGGGTCAGACTGCGAGTCCTGGGGCTGGGATCTGGGACGTAACCGCCTCTATCACGACAGCAAAAACCGGGCGCACAGCTCGCTGCCAACTTACCCTTCTTTCCTGGAGCCGGAGGAGTCGTTCACCCTGCCGGACTCTCTGCTGGTCATTCTGGACATGGACGAAGGGACGCTGAGCTTCATGGTGGAAGGACAGTACTTAGGAGTGGCGTTCCGAGGGTTGAAAGGCAAGAAGCTCCATCCCATCGTCAGCGCTGTGTGGGGCCATTGCGAGATATCCATGAAGTACATCAACGGACTTGATCGTAAGTTAAACAACACAATTGAAAGCTGGAAGGTGCACGAATGGATTCATTGACATGCATGAGTCATGCTGGTTTTAGGACCAAGTGTTGCATAACAAAGCTTGTTGCATGTTGTGTCCCTTTTTCACTGCCTGGTACCTACACTGGACAATAATATACCGTATTTCCTTGAATAGCCGCAGGGTCGCTAATTAATTTAAAACCTCCTGTCACTCCGGCGCTTACCAGAAGCCTGCGGGATGGCCAAGCATGCGCTAATTATTTTAAAACCTCTTCTCACTCCGGCACTTACCTTATCATGAAAAGCACATTTAATAAAAAAAAACGTTATTATTGTGTTACCTTTAGGTATAAATGAGTCCATGCCAGCTCCTTTTGAAGAAAATCATCGATATAGAAGTCTTCCTTATCTTTCTTCAGTTTTAAAAGTCTCTCTGTCTCGATGGAGATCTTCCTTTTAAGTATTACCTCCTGCTTCGATTGAAAGTCCAGTTTAGAAAACCGTTTTATTCTAGATATGTAATCCTCCATGGTAAAAGTCCAAGCAAACAATGGCTGCGCACTCTTGCTGCTGGTTGTCTTCTTCTGCAGTACCAGCTGTCGCAAGAAGGATCACTAGCGCCCTCTACCACCAGGAGGCGGGAGTCATTTAATGACTCATATTTGACCCGGCGGAAGTGCCAAGCATGCGCTAATTATTTTGCGAAACCAGTTTGACCCGGCTGTAATTCGAGGCATGCGAATACCATATTCCCGGCGCCAATTCAAGGAAATACGGTAAACAAGATAATCCATCCCACCTCACAGGTCTGGCATATCTAGGTGCTAATTAAAACAGCATGATTATTGCACAGGTGTGCCTTAAAAAGGCCACTCTGAAATGTGCAGTTGCATGCAGAAGAGATTCCCTGAGATGGTTTCTCACAGTTTGTGCAGAAATTATTTGGTTATGCAAGCCAATTGTTGCAGTGGCTGGTCTTAGACGATCATTGAGGTGCACCTGTTGGATTTGGAGGTCTTGGGCTAGTGTGGTTACACGTGGTCTGCGATTGTGAGGCTGGTTGGATGTTCTGCCAAATTCTCTCTCTTATGGTAGAGAAATTAAAGGCCTACTGAAAGCCACTACTACCGACCACGCAGTCTGATAGTTTATATATCAATGATTAAATCTTAACATTGCAACACATGCCAATATGGTCGGGTTAACTTATAAAGTGCAATTTTAAATTTCCCGCGAAACTGCTGGTTGAAAACGTCTATGTATGATGACGTATGCGCGTGACGTCAATGGTTGAAACGGAAGTATTCGGACACCATTGTATCCAATACAAAAAGCTCTGTTTTCATCGCAAAATTACACAGTATTCTGGACATCTGTATTGGTGAATCTTTTGCAATTTGTTTAATGAACAATGAAGACTGCAAAGAAGAAAGCTGCAGGTGCGATCGGTGTATTAGCGGCTGGCTGCAGCAACACAACCAGGAGGACTTTATGAGTTGGATAGCAGACACGCTATCCGACGCTAACCGCCGACCACATCGATGATCGGTTGAAGTCCTTCGTCGCTCCGTCGATCGCTGGAACGCAGGTGAGCACGGGTGTTGATGAGCAGATGAGGGCTGGCTGGCGTAGGTGGATAGCTAATGTTTTTAGCATAGCTCTGTGAGGTTCCGTAGCTAAGTTAGCTTCAATGATGTCGTTAGCAACAGCATTGTTAAGCTTCGCCAGGCTGGAAAGCATTAACCGTGTCCAAAAAAAGGTCCATGGTTTAATAGTATTGTTGATTTTCTGTCTATCCTTCCAATCAGTGTTTTATTTATTTTGTTTCTATCAGCAGTTAAGCCCGATGCTATCATGTTAGCTCCGTAGCTAAAGTGCTTCGCCGATGTATTGTCGTGGAGATAAAAGTCAGTGTGAATGTCCATTTCGCGTTCTCGACTCTCATTTTCAAGAGGATATAGTATCCGAGGTGGTTTAAAATACAAATCTGTGATCCACAATAGAAAAAGGAGAAAGTGTGGAATCCAATGAACCCTTGTACCTAAGTTACGGTCAGAGCAAAAAAAGATACGTCCTGCACTGCACTCTAGTCCTTCACTCTCACGTTCCTCATCCACGAATCTTTCATCCTCGCTCAAATTAATGGGGTAATCGTCGCTTTCTCGGTCCGAATCGCTCTCGCTGCTGGTGTAAACAATGGGGAAATGTGAGGAGTCCTTCAACCTGCGACGTCACGCTACTTCCGGTATAGGCAAGGCTTTTTTTATCAGCGACCAAAACTTTATCGTAGATGTTCTCTACTAAATCCTTTAAGCAAAAATATGGTAATATCGCGAAATGATCAAGTATGACACATAGCATGGATCTGCTATCCCCGTTTAAATTTAAAAAATTCATTTCAGTAGGCCTTTAACATTCAATTCACGGGTAACAGCTCTGGTGGACATTCCTGCAGTCAGCAAGCCGACTGCACGCTCCCTCAAAACTTGCGACATCTGTGGCATTGTGCTGTGTGATAAAACTGCACATTTCAGTCTGGCCTTTTATAGTGGGCAGCCTAAGGTACATCCATACTTGCCAACCCTACCGGAATTCAGCGCCTTTCCCGATAACCTCCCGGAAGAAATTTTCTCCCGATAATTCCCGGAATTCAGCCGGAGCTGGAGGCCACGCCCCCTCCAGCTCAATGCGGACCTGAGTGGGGACAGCGGCGACAGTCTGTTTTCACGTCCGCTTTCCCACGATATAAACAGCGTGCCTGCCCAATCACGTTACAACTGTCGAATGATCGAGGGCGAGTTCTTGGTTTCTTATGTGGGTTTATTGTTAGGCAGTTTCATTAACGTCCTCCCAGCGCCGGTAACAACACACAACAACAGCAGTCACGTTTTCGTCTACCGTAAAGCAGTTCGTCTGCCGTAAACAACAATGTTGTGACACTCTTAAACAGGACAATACTGCCATCTACTGGATACCCTCCGGAACACTGAAATTCAAGTATTTATTTTATTTCTATGTATAATAAAATAAATACATACATATATATAAATATAGTTAGAATTCACTGAAAGTCAAGTATTTCATACATACATATGTATATATATATATATATATATATATAGTGAAGTGAATTACATTTATATAGCGCTTTTTCTCAAGTGACTCAAAGCGCTTTACATTGTGAAACCCAATATCTAAGTTACATTTAAACCAGTGTGGGTGGCACTGGGAGCAGGTGGGTAAAGTGTCTTGCCCAAGGACACGACGGCAGTGACTAGGATGGCGGAAGCGGGGATCGAACCTGCAACCCTCAAGTTGCTGGCACGGCCGCTCTACCAACCGAGCTATACCGCCCCATATATATATATATATATATATATATATATATATATATATATATATATATATATATATATGAAATATATATGAAATACTCGAGTTGGTGAATTCTAGCTGTAAATATACTCCTCCCCTCTTAACCACGCCCCCGCCCCCAATCACACCCGCGCCCCGCCCATCCCCTGACCACGCCCCACCCCCCACCTCCCGGAATTGGAGGTCTCAAGGTTGGCAAGTATGGGTATACCTGTACAATAATCATGCTGTTTTATCAGCATCTCGATATGCCACACCTGTGAGGTGGGATGGATTATCTTGGCAGAGAAGAAATGCTCACTAACACAGATTTGTGAACAATATTTGAGAGGAATAGCTCTTTTGTGTATATAGTAAACGTTTAGATCTTTGATTTCAACTCGTGAAAAATGGGAGCAAAAACAAAAGGATATTTTTGTTCAGTGTACTTGGCTCAGATCTTGGTCATCGGGGTCACATGATTGAGAGGCAAGAGCGCTAGACAACGAGCTAAAAGCAAGTTGTCGAGCGTGAATTCATCAGCGGTCTATTTTGTTGCTGCCCTCAGTCTCCTCTTTAATAATAGCAACCCCATGTGGAGATGTAAATACAGGAGACATTCATTGTCCTCCATTGTTCTTGGTTAGCATCGAACAGTTTTTGACTCCTCCACACTCACAGTCTATGCTGGAATGCATCGATACTTACTCGATTGGCTCCACAAATCACACCTAGGATTAGATTGTCTGTCCTCGCGGGCTGCCATGGAATGTTCTGGAAACAGCAAGCGTCTTGTTTCCTAGCCCCTGAAAAATGGATAAGAAGGGGTCGTGTTCAACTCCCTTTGTCAACCTAGGCCCGTGGATGTTTTTGCGAACGTGCAGCTGGCCAACTGAAACATGAGTCAGACCCAAAACATATTGCAGAATCAGACTTGAATGTTCTCACCGCCCGATAAAGACTTGGCCAGCTGTTTACGACACTGAAGACAGCGGTGGAATTGACACACTCCGGCTGTTTCGTTTTTTAACCCGCTGAATTTCACGGCACATCAGCGTATACGGGCCTCCTTAGAAAACCCGGTGAAAGTGGGGTCTTTGGCTTCGGTCGGAGAAGCTATATTATGGCTCTAGGCACATTTAGCTGAATTGGACACAGTTATGCTGGGAATTCCTACTTAAAATCCCGCCCCGGTGTAAAATAGCTTCCGCTATTACCAATTTCCATGGGAGGAGGCGGACTTAATTTGCCAATTACAAGAGAACCAACAAATTGACCTTAAATTGTCGATTCGTAGCCATGCCAACGTTCTGGGTTTGGCCTGGCGTACTTTGTGAGATTGGATGACATGATCTTGGGTGCTGTTCAGTGGAGGATATACTGCACAGTTCCTCATTGCGGCTGTGATTTATTGTTTTGACTGTGGAAAATACATTGTTTGGTGTCATGATGCCAGACAAGTCAGCGTACTTGGCGTATTCAAGGTCTGGACCCAAGCGAAGGGGAAATCCAGCCGAACCACCAAATATGAGACTCTTTTCCTTCATTGCTTTTAGACCTCATTCGGGTCTCTTTCAGTTTGTCAATCAGAGCTGTGTTGTGATGGAGATGTTTTAAAGGCCTACTGAAATGATTTTTTTTTTATTTAAACAGGAATAGCAGATCCATTCTATGTGTCATACTTGATCATTTCGCGATATTGCCATATTTTTGCTGAAAGGATTTAGTAGAGAACATCGACGATAAAGTTTGCAACTTTTGGTCGCTGATAAAAAAAAAAGCCTTGCCTATACCGGAAGTAGCGTGACGGCACCGGAGGAAGGACTCCTCACATTTTACCATTGTTTACAATGCAGCGAGAGAGATTCGAACCGAGAAAGCGACGATTACCCCATTAATTTGAGCCAGGATGAAAGATTTGTGGATGAGGAACGTGAGAGTGAAGGACTAGAGGGCAGTGCAGGACATATCTTTTTTCGCTCTAACCGTAACTTAGGTACAAGGGCTCATTGGATTCCACACTCTCTCCTTTTTCTATTGTGGATCACGGATTTGTATTTTAAACCACCTCGGATACTATATCCTCTTGAAAATGAGAGTCGAGAACGCGAAATGGACATTCACAGTGACTTTTATCTCTACGACAATACATCGGCGAAGCACTTTAGCTACAGAGCTAACGTGATAGCATCGTGCTTAAATGCATATAGAAACAGACGAAATAAGCCCCTGGCTGGAAGGATAGACAGAAGATCAACAATACTACCAAACTCTGGACCTGTAACCACACGGTTAATGCTGTACCGCCTGGCGAAGCCTAGCAATGCTGTTGCTAACGACGCCATTGAAGCTAACTTAGCTACGGGACCTCGACAGAGCTATGCTAAAAACATTAGCTCTCCACCTACGCCAGCTCTCATCTGCTCATCAACACCCGTGCTCACCTGCGTCCAAAGGACTTCACCCGATCATCGATGCGGTCGGCGGCCCGGAGACGGAGGAAGTCAAGGTGAGGACAGCGGCGTTGTAGCTTTCGACGACACCCCGGCCGCCATCAGAGTTGGCAAGAAACATATATTTCCCCAAAGTTACGTACGTGACATGTACATAGCGCCACGCATGTACGGGCAAGCGATCAAATGTTTGGAAGCCAAAGCTGTAGTCACGGTAGCGCGTCTGCTATCCAACTCAAAGTCCTCCTGGTTGTGTTGCTGCAGCCAGCCGCTAATACACCGATCCCAACCTACAGCTTTCTTCTTTGCAGTCTCCATTGTTAATTGAACAAATTGCGAAAGATTCACCAACACAGATGTCCAGAATACTGTGGAATTTTGCGATGAAAACAGAGCTGTTTGTATTGGGATACAATGGTGTCCCAATACTTCCGCTTCAACCGTTGACGTCACGCGCATACGTCATCATATCGAGACGTTTTCAGCCGGAATTTTAGCGGGAAATTTAAAATTGCACTTTATAAGTTAACCCGGCCGTATTGGCATGTGTTGCAATGTTAAGATTTCATCATTGATATATAAACTATCAGACTGCGTGGTCGGTAGTAGTGGCTTTCAGTAGGCCTTTAAAGATTCCATGCAGGGGAGAACTGAATGACCTGTAGACACTATTTTAACTGAAAAGGCAGGGTTAGAGTTTGGGTCTTAGCGTCTTCCAATATCAGTTTAGATTGGAATTGTCTCCTGTCTGCCCTGCTGATGACTCAGAATGGAGTCATAATTGCTGTTTTGCCCGTCGGTGTGTGTGCAAGTCATGCGTGCAGTCCGCAGTCCGCTAGACAACAGGCTCTGTATCGTATTGCTGCTTTTTTTTCCACAGCACTTGTGTTGAGTTCAGGGCCCATTGCGTCTGCTACAATTATACATAGGCTCACTTACCATTTGATGCGCTGTACAATTTCAGGGACAACAACTGTACCAACAGTTCTTCTTTTGCAAAGATAGTGCCGCTCATCTTGGATTGGCACAGTAAGAATGATTATCATCCCTGCCGTCTCACATCTGTGTGGAGTTTGCATTTTTCTGCTGGTTTGAAGAGGTTAAAATAGCATTTCCTCAAGTGGCAGATCCATGACCACGGTAATTATTGTCAAACAAGGTACTGAATCCCCAGTTGGTCCTGATGTTGCGTTTCATGCTGATACTTTAGTCAGTGTTCTGCAGTTATAGATGGTTTAAGTGCCCAAACATAGAAAACTGGCCGCTTAGTGTAACTTCATGGCCTGCGGAGAATGGGTTGGTACTGCTGGTTACCTGGTAAGTCCCTCGGTTTGTTTTGTTTCGACTCGGACTGCTTGTTGTTACACTGCCGCACGCACGAGACTACCAGGAGGCGATACTAACCCGGAACTGACTTACCAACCCGCAAAACTAACCCAGTCAAAGGCAATATTTTCTTGTGTCAGTTTGATACCGTTAATGCACCCGTGAAATACATATTTCAGACCCTTTTGTCGTTTTGACAGGATCGACCTAGCAACAATAGGTTAGAGCAGGGGTCACCAACCTTTTTGAAACCAAGAGCTACTTCTTGGGTACTGATTAATGCGAAGGGCTACCAGTTCGATACACACTTAAATAAATTGCCAGAAATAGCCAATTTGCTCAATTTACCTTTAACTCTATGTTATTATTAATAATTAAAGATATTTATCTATGTGGAAACACTGATCATCTTAATGATTTCTCACAATAAATATATATAAAAACAGATAAATATCAATATGCAACACTTTATTTTTATATTTTCTCTAAGTGCACATTTTTCAAATTGAACATTTTCAAATGATCACTTCTAAGACAGTCTTGTGAAATCACAATATCCCATTTTAATTAGCTAGCCACTAACATTTTTTTAACAAATCATGAATTACTTTGCACCATGTTTGTACAAATAATAACTCATGTAAAATACAAAAGTCAACTCTCAAATTTTTAAATAAATCATGTCCCACTTTGAACTGGACACCAAATCTGTTATCTGTTTCTTTGTCAGTTAGTGAAGACCAAGTCTTTAAAATATTTTCTTGGATTTTCAAATTCTATTTTGAGTTTTGTCTCTCTTAGAATTAAAAATGTCGAGCAAAGCGAGAACAGCTTGCTAGTAAATAAATAAAATTTAAAAATAGAGGCAGCTCACTAGTAAGTGCTGCTATTTCAGCTATTTTTAGAACAGGCCGGCGGGCTACTCATCTGGTCCTTACGGGCTACCTGGTGCCCGCGGGCACCGCGTTGGTGACCCCTGGGTTAGAGAGTACCAATGATTGTCACACACACACTAGGTGTGGTGAAATTAGTCTCTGCATTTGACCCATCACCCTTGATCACCCCCCTGGGAGGTGAAGGGAGCAGTGAGCAGCAGCGGTGGCCACGCCCGGGAATCATTTTTGGTGATTAAACACCCAATTCCAACCCTTGATGCTGAGTGTCAGTAAGTAGTCACGGATTCAAGAAACTTTATTGTCATACCAGCACACATGAGAAGGCCCAACATTTAGTACCAGAGGTCCCAGGGTTAGCCCAATGAGTAATACAAGAACAATAATATGTACTAGGGTTGTACGGTATACCAGTACTAGTAAAATACTGCGATACTAATGAATCATATTCGGTACTATACCGCCTCTAAAAAGTAGAAGCACCTTCTCATCCGTGGCTCACAAGTGCAACAACAACGCCGGAAATGTGTCCCATGAAAAAACGTCCGACCGGAACTCCAATAACTAAATTGACTTGGGTGAATAATGTAAACTCATTACACCGGTATGTTTTAGTGCTTTCAAAGCGAGTTTACTGACTGATATAAGTTAGAAGTTTACGCCCCATAACAAGAAGATAGAGATAAAGAAGGAGCTAATCGACTACGGCGTCGGCACAGACGACAGAGGCGGACTCGCGTAGATCCCAAATACAGGTACCAGAAGGTCAGAAAAATTGGTTTTACATAATATTGCGAAACAAAACGCTGGTTAATATTTCTGCTAATGGGTGCCATATGTTGAAGCACAGTACGTCTGACTACGGTAGCCGTAATGCATCGACAATCCATCAAGTGGTGTGGCTTCATAGCTTACCAAAGTTGTGCTAAAACATTTTGATAGATTTTTGAGCGCCGTGTGTAATGTTCTATATTCACAAAGGAACATTTAAAGTTTTGGTGTCGTTTACTGCCGTCATATCGCAGTCTACACGAATCTCTTGTGTGTGACTGCCATCTACTGGTCAGACTTATCATTACACCGAGTACCAAATAAAATTACCTCTCCTATTCCGTACATTAGGCGCACCGGGTTATAAAGCGCATTGTCAAGTTTTGAGAAAATGAAAGGATTTTACAGTTGCGGTCAAAAGTGTACATACACTTGTAAAGAACATAATGTCATGGATGTCTTGAATTTCCAATCATTTCTACAACTCTTATTTTTTTTGTGATGTAGTGATTGGAGCACATACTTGTTGGTCACAAAAAACATTCATGAAGTTTGCTTCTTTTATGAATTTATTATGGGTCTACTGAAAATGTGAGCAAATGTGCTGGGTCAAAAGTATACATACAGCAATGTTAATATTTGCTTACATGTCCCTTGGCAAGTTTACCTGCAATAAGGCGCTTTTGGTAGCCATCCACAAGCTTCTGGCAAGCTTCTCCTCTTGACAAAATTGGTGCAGTTCAGCTAAATGTGTTGCTTTTCTGACATGGACTTGTTTCTTCAGCATTGTCCACTTTGGGAAGGCCATTCTAAAACCTTCATTCTAGCCTGATGTAGCCATTCCTTTACCACATTTGAGGTGTGTTTGGGGTCATTGTCCTGTTGGAACACCCAACTGCGCCCAAGACCCAACCTCCGGGCTGATGATTTTAGATTGCCCTGAAGAATTTGGAGGTAATCCTCCTTTTTTATTGTCCCATTTACTCTCTGTAAAGCATTGGCAGCAAAACAGGCCCAGAGCATAATACTACCACCACCATGCTTGACGGTAGGCATGGTGTTCCTGGGATTAAAGGCCTCACCTTTTCTCCTCCAAACATAGTGCTGGGTATTGTGGCCAAACAGCAAAATGTTAGGTTTTTTTTGTACTTTTTTGCATTATGACTGTCAGAAAAATCCATAAATTAGCCGCACCGTTTTATCAGCCGCAGGATTCACAGCGCAGGACAAAAGTGGCTGCTTGTAGTGCAGAATATACAGTACGATGTGATGGATAACTTCAAGTCAAGCAGACGTTTAGTGTAGGATAATTTAACATTTGTTGCATTATTAGATAATATTGTTGCATTATTAGATAATATTGTTGCATTATTAGATAATATTTTTTCATTATTAGATAATATTGTTGCATTATTAGATAATATTTTTTCATTATTAGATAATATTGTTGCATTATTAGATAATACTGTTGCATTGTTAGATAATATTGTTGCATTATTAGATAATATTTTTTCATTATTAGATAATACTGTTGCATTATTAGATAATATTGTCGCATTGTTGGATAATATTGTTGTGTTATTAGATAAAATTGTCGCATTATTAGATAATATTGTTGCATTATTAGATAATATTTTTGCACTATTAGATAATAGTGTTGCATTATTAGATAATATTTTTGCATTATTAGATGTACTGTTGCATAATTAGATAATATTGTCGCATTGTTGGATAATATTGTTGTGTTATTAGATAAAATTGTCACGTTATTAGATAATGTTGCATTATTAGATAATATTGTGTCATTATTAGATAATATTGTGTCATTATTAGATAATATTGTGGCATTATTAGATAATATTGTGTCATTATTAGATAATATTGTTGCATTATTAGATAATATTGTGTCATTATTAGATAATATTGTTGCATTATTAGATAATATTGTGGCATTATTAGATAATATTGTTGCATTATTAGATAATATTTTTGCATTTTTAGATAATATTGTTGCATTATTAGATAATATTTTTGCATTATTAGATAATATTGTTGCATAATTAGATAATGTTGGATAATATTGTCGTGTTATTAGATAAAATTGTCGCGTTATTAGATAATGTTGCATTATTAGATAATATTGTGGCATTATTTGATAATATTGTTGCATTATTAGATAATATTGTGGCATTATTAGATAATATTGTGCATTATTAGATAATATTGTTGCATTATTAGATAATATTGTTGCATTATTAGATATTTTTGCATTTTTAGATAATATTGTTGCATTATTAGATAATATTTTTGCATTATTAGATAATATTGTTGCATAATTAGATAATATTGTTGGATAATATTGTCGTGTTATTAGATAAAATTGTCGCGTTATTAGATAATGTTGCATTATTAGATAATATTGTGGCATTATTTGATAATATTGTTGCATTATTAGATAATATTGTGGCATTATTAGATAATATTGTGCATTATTAGATAATATTGTTGCATTATTAGATAATATTGTTGCATTGTTAAGTATTACTGTTGCATTATTAAATGATACTGTTGCATTACTAGATAATATTGTTGCATTATTAGATAATATTGTTGCATTATTAGATAATATTGTTGCATAATTAGATAATATTGTTGCATTGTTGGATAATATTGTCGTGTTATTAGATAAAATTGTCGCGTTATTAGATAATATTGTTGCATTATTAGATAATATTGTGTCATTATTAGATAATATTGTTGCATTATTAGATAATATTGTGGCATTATTAGATAATATTGTTGCATTATTAGATAATATTGTGTCACTATTAGATAATATTGTTGCATTATTAGATAATATTGTGTCATTATTAGATACTATTGTTGCATTATTAGATAATATTGTGTCATTATTAGATAATATTGTGTCATTATTAGATCATCCTGTTGCATTATTAGATAATATTGTTGCATTGTTAAGTAATACTGTTGCATTATTAAATGATACTGTTGCATTATTAGATAATATTTTAGCAATATTAGATAGAGCATAATACTACCACCACCATGCTTGACGGTAGGCATGGTGTTCCTGGGAATAAAGGCCTCACCTTTTCTCCTCCAAACAGCTCAATTTTTGTGTCATCTGACCACAGAACTTCCCTCCAGAAGGTCTTACCTTTGTCCATGTGATGCCAGGAGCCATATTTGGTAACTAAACTCGAGTCACGCCCCTAACCACGTACAACTAAATAAGGTCACCGAGGGATTTTAATACATTTTTTACCATAAACGACCAACCCTTTGACGGTGTCGGAGTTATTCTCTGTGTGAAAGCATCCTTGTGGTAATGACTTCCCGACCATTAAAGTGTTGTCAGTGATTGTTTTTAATGAAAAACATGACTGCGGGGTATTATAAGGAGGGTTTATGGAAGCAGCTTCTTCTCCGCACTCAAGCTCTGCACCAAGAGCACTTTTGTGTCTTCCCTCTCTCTCTCTCTCTCTCCGCTCCGTCGCCCGTCTCGCAGTAAAACACGGCAGACATAAAACCCACGCCATGCAGCTGCGGAACAAGCAGTCAGGTCCAGATGGGTTAGGGCAATAAGACATGCAAACTACTACAAATAGTGAATATTTCACATACTGGTATATCAGCGCCATTTGCCGTTCTAAGGTGCATGTTTCTCTTTCCCGTACACTCGGCTCTCCTTGTTGTTCTCTGCCCTCTTGTCTCAGTAATTGTACCAATTAACAGCGCTTTGATTGCTTGAATGGGAGGGGAGCTTCAGCGTGTAATGTGCATCTTTGTACCGCAGCCACACTGCGACATCTGCGGCCTGTAGAACTGTAGACCGTGTTCTTCTGAGGCTAACTTTAGAACCGTGGAGAGGTCCAGTCGATACTGGAGGAGGAAACATCACAAGTCAGATATGAGTTGCTGCAGTGAAGACTAGTAGACAAAGACACCTTTTTCTGCGGTTCCATTATATGACTTTCTCTGACAATATTACGTTTACAAGCTTCACAGAGTCTTGGCTGAATGAGCAGGTATCAGACACCTCAATCAATCAATCAATCTTTACTTATATAGCCCTAAATCACGAGTGAAAATTACGTTACACCAGGCGCTTGGCTCCGTTTACTCCGAGGGGAAATCTCCTGAGCAAAGTCCGTGTAGTTAGTCCGCCGTGATTATCAAGCCAAATGACCCTAGTGCGCATGCGATATTAACCGTCATTAATAAATGACGGTTTCTCTGTAAATAAAAATAGACGGTATTACTAACCGTCTGGAGTTTTATCGCAAATTATCATTGTACCGTTTATTGTTACATCCCTCGTCCATTAACAAGTAAAAAGTCAAGAGCGGTCACGGCATGTTCTTGCTGCTGATCCTGGTCAATTACGGCAAGTCACGAGGGCGTATTAGATAATGTTGCATTATTAGATAATATTGTGTCATTATTAGATAATATTGTGTCATTATTAGATAATATTGTGGCATTATTAGATAATATTGTGGCATTATTAGATAATATTGTTGCATTATTAGATAATATTGTGTCATTATTAGATAATATTGTTGCATTATTAGATAATATTGTGGCATTATTAGATAATATTGTTGCATTATTAGATAATATTTTTGCATTTTTAGATAATGTTGCATTATTAGATAATATTTTTGCATTATTAGATAATATTGTTGCATAATTAGATAATATTGTTGGATAATATTGTCGTGTTATTAGATAAAATTGTCGCGTTATTAGATAATGTTGCATTATTAGATAATATTGTGTCATTATTAGATAATATTGTGGCATTATTAGATAATATTGTGTCATTATTAGATAATATTGTTGCATTATTAGATAATATTGTGGCATTATTAGATAATATTGTTGCATTATTAGATAATATTTTTGCATTTTTAGATAATATTGTTGCATTATTAGATAATATTTTTGCATTATTAGATAATATTGTTGCATAATTAGATAATATTGTTGGATAATATTGTCGTGTTATTAGATAAAATTGTCGCGTTATTAGATAATGTTGCATTATTAGATAATATTGTGTCATTATTAGATAATATTGTTGCATTATTAGATAATATTGTGTCATTATTAGATAATATTGTTGCATTATTAGATAATATTGTGGCATTATTAGATAATATTGTTGCATTATTAGATAATATTTTTGCATTTTTAGATAATATTGTTGCATTATTAGATAATATTTTTGCATTATTAGATAATATTGTTGCATAATTAGATAATATTGTTGGATAATATTGTCGTGTTATTAGATAAAATTGTCGCGTTATTAGATAATGTTGCATTATTAGATAATATTGTGGCATTATTTGATAATATTGTTGCATTATTAGATAATATTGTGGCATTATTAGATAATATTGTGCATTATTAGATCATATTGTTGCATTATTAGATAATATTTTTGCATTGTTAAGTATTACTGTTGCATTATTAAATGATACTGTTGCATTACTAGATAATATTGTTGCATTATTAGATAATATTGTTGCATTATTAGATAATATTTTTGCATAATTAGATAATATTGTCGCATTGTTGGATAATATTGTCGTGTTATTATAATAATAATAATACCTGGGATTTATATAGCGCTTTTCTAAGTACCCAAAGTCGCTTTACATGTTAAAAACCCATCATTCATTCACACCTGGTGGTGGTAAGCTACTTTCGTAGCCACAGCTGCCCTGGGGTAGTCTGACGGAAGCGTGGCTGCCATTAGATAATATTGTGTCATTATTAGATAATATTGTTGCGTTATTAGATAATATTGTGTCATTATTAGATAATATTGTTGCATTATTAGATAATATTGTGGCATTATTAGATAATATTGTTGCATTATTAGATAATATTGTGTCATTATTAGATAATATTGTGTCATTATTAGATCATACTGTTGCATTATTAGATAATATTGTTGCATTATTAGATAATATTGTGGCATTATTAGATAATATTGTTGCATTATTAGATAATATTGTTGCATTTTTTTTGCCGTGGTTAAGTTCGAGCCCCGATGTAAACGCAGCTACTAACTCCACGGTGACGTCTTGGTGAATTTACTGAGGAATTTGTGAAAGCGAAACAATACAAAAAGACAAGACACTCGTAAACGTGCGAGCATATTAGCTAATGCTAACGATGCTAGCTTCGTTACATTACGACAGCACGTACAAATGTGCATGAAAACACCCCTACAGACATCACACACGTTGCTGGAAGTGACGCATGAAGAATCCAGATAAGTAGAAACGCTATGGATGATTAGAAGACGGAACGGCACATCTACTTCCGGTTCAAAAAGCCGTAAAGAGCCGGAAACACTTGTAGGCTTTCACCCAGCTGCACCGGCAGTGAGTGAACTCATCCAAACGATGGCGCCATAGCACAAATAACAACACATGTGTATGTGTTTAATGAAAACTATTCAGCAAAGAAAAATCCATCAATTGGCCGCACCGTTTTATAAGCCGCAGGGTTCAAAGCGTACAAAGAAAGTACGGAATTTACAGTACGTTTATTCATTTGTGTTTTATTACTTTCTGTTTGGCTTCAAGGGGACCTCTGATGACTTTCGGACTTATAAATGTTGGATACTCGCGTCAAACTACGCCAGAGCGCCAAATCATAATCTTCCTGCATTTTGGTGCGAGCTTGCAGGCAGTTTTGAATGCCTCTGCACGCGGGGGTTTTGCAGTCTGGCTACATTGTGACGTCACAGCGAGGTGGACGTCCTTATTTGGACATGAAGTGGAGCTCTCGGCCAGAGGGGGAGGAGCTCCTTCCTTCAGAATCAATGTGGGAATGTTGAACTTCTGCTGACTTCCTAATTCCTGCTGTATTGCGTGCACTTATAGGACTTCTGGAATCCGCACTAAATCCAGTCTCTCTGTGACACGGCGCGTTTCATGCTTCACAAGTTTATCTGGTGCTCACATTCTTCCGCAGGTCTTTTTAAAATAATTTTATAGTCCTTTTCAGTGTTTCCCATAAACTGCCAAGATACCTGTGGCGGTGGGGGCGTGGCTATGGGCGTGGTCACCATGACATCATCGAGTAATTTGCATAATTTACTACAATGATATGATTTTTTCTAAAAAGGCTCAAAAAATGTATACTTACTAATTAATAATAACAGTTTTGTTTTAAACGTCCATCCATCCATCCATCCGTTTTACAATATAATTACAACACTTTATGTACATATTTATATACAGATTTGAACAATAAGTTATTCACTGAAATATATTTATTAATTGTGGTTCTTACAAAAAATATATCTTATAAAATATAAAAGCTAAAATGTCTCTTAAAGCTCTGCCCCTTTAATTAGTGCATACTAAATAATTTAACTTTAGCCTACTACTACAACCATATTATTTACCAGCAACATAAAGTGAAACAGAGGCAGAGGTGTCCTGCCACAGTCAGTAACAAATAAACAGAAAACAGTAGTGGTCAAATACAAATAAGGCAACAAGAGAAGTATCCTACACTTCTATTGTGTAAAGTAAATCTGAACAGCCTATATGGGCATCTACATCAACTATATGATTTGCCTGAGAAGCTGGACAGGACAACAACAGAAAAAAAAAACAAACAAAAAAAGATTTTTATTTTTATTGTTTTATTTGTGGCGGACGTAATTCTTTGGTGGCGGGCCGCCACAAATAAATGAATGTGTGGGAAACGCTGCCTTTTTATAATCTGCCGGACATTTTCACCCTCCCTTCCTCCTCCCCGCTGTTTAGTCTGCACCACATGAACTCTCACAGGTCAGTGGGAAGAGTGACGGCAACCACAGTTCACTCACACTCGGCTGGGTCACATGGAGGCGTTTGCTTGTGGACGCTGCTTGGAGGCGCTCACTCAGGGGGCGAGTGGCCGTCTGGTGCAGGTGAACCTGCGGAGGTGTCAGGCACCAGCAAATACATCATTTGATGTTTGGTAGCCATCCACAAGCTTCTGCTTGAATTTCTGACCACTCCTCTTGACACAATTGGTGCAGTTCAGCTAAATGTGTTGCTTTTCTGACATGGACTTGTTTCTTCAGCATTGTCCACACATTTAAGTCAGGACTTTGGGAAGGCCATTCTAAAACCTTCATTCTAGCCTGATTTAGCCATTCCTTTACCACTTTTGAGGTGTGTTTGGGGTCATTGTCCTGTTGGAACACCCAACTGCGCTTGTCCTGAAGAATTTGGAGGTAATCCTCCTTTTTCATTGTCCCATTTAAAGCACCAGTTCTATTGGCAGCAAAACAGACCCAGAGCATAATACTACCACCACCATGCTTGACGGTAGACATGGTGTTCCTGGGATTAAAGGCCTCACCTTTTCTCCTCCAAACATAGTGCTGGGTATTGTGGCCAAACAGCTCCATTTTAGTTTTGTTTGTACTTTTTTGCATTATGGCCGTCAGAAAAATCCATAAATTAGCCGCACCGTTTTATTAGCCTCAGGGTTCACAGCGCAGGACAAAAGTGGCGGCTTGTAGTGCGGAATATACAGTACGATTTGTTGGATAACTTCAAGTCAAGCAGACGTTTACTATAGGATAATTTAACATTTGTTGCATTATTAGATAATATTGTTGCATTGTTAGATAGTACTGTTGCATTATTAGATGACAATTTTGCATTATTAGATAATACTGTTGCATTGTTAGATAATATTGTTGCATTATTAGATAATATTGTTGCATTATTAGATAATATTGTCGCGTTATTAAATAATATTGTCGCATTATTAGATAATATTGTTGCATTATTAGATAATATTGTTGCATTGTTGGATAATATTGTCGCATTATTAGATAATATTGTTGCATTGTTAGATAATATTGTCGTGTTATTAGATAATATTGTTGCATTGTTAGATAATATTGTTGCATTATTAGATACTATTGTCGTGTTATTAGTTAATATTGTTGCATTATTAGATAATATTGTTGCATTAATAGATAATATTGTTGCATTGTTAGATAATATTTTTGTATTATTAGATAATATTGTTTCATTATTAGATAATATTGTTGCATTATTAGATACTATTGTTGCATTGCTAGATAATATTGTCTCATTATTAGATAATATTGTTGCATTATTAGATAATATTGTTGCATTGTTAGATAATATTGTGTCATTATTAGATAATATTGTTGCATTGTTAGATAATATTGTCACCGCATTGTTAGATGATTTTGTTTCATTATTAGATAATATTGTTGCATTGTTAGATAATATTGTTGCATTATTAGATAATATTGTTGCATTGTCAGATCATTCTGTTGCATTATTAAATAATATTGTTGCATTATTAGATAATATTGTTGCATTATTAGATAATATTGTCTCATTATTAGATAATATTGTTGCATTATTAGATACAATTTTGTCATTATTAGATAATATTGTTGCATTATTAGATAATATTGTTGTATTATTAGATATTATTGTTGCATTATTAGATAATATTGTTGCATTGTGAGATAATATTGTTGGACTATTAGGTAATATTGTTGCATTGTTGGATAATATTTTCCTGTTATTAGATAATATTGTCACATTATTAGATAATATTGTCGCATTCTTAGATAATATTGTTGCATTGTTAGATAATATTGTCGTGTATTAAATAATATTGTTGCATTGTTAGATAATATTGTTGCATTATTAGATCATATTTTTGCATTATTAGATAATATTTTTGCATTATTAGATAATAATGTTGCATTATTAGATAATAATGTTGCATTATTAGATAATGTTGCATTGTTAGATAATATTGTTGTATTATTAGATAATATTTTTGCATTATTAGATAATATTGTTGCATTATTAGATAATATTGTCTCATTATTAGATAATATTGTTGCATTATTAGATAACATTTTGTCATTATTAGATAATATTGTTGCATTATTAGATAATATTGTTGCATTATTAGATAATATTGTCTCATTATTAAATAATATTGTTGCATTATTAGATACAATTTTGTCATTATTAGATAATATTGTTGCATTATTAGATAATATTGTTGCATTGTGAGATAATATTGTTGGATTATTAGGTAATATTGTCGTGTATTAAATAATATTGTTGCATTGTTAGATAATATTGTTGCATTATTAGATCATATTTTTGCATTATTAGATAATATTTTTGCATTATTAGATAATATTTTTGCATTATTAGATAATGTTGCATCGTTAGATAATATTGTTGTATTATTAGATACTATTTTTGCATTATTAGATAATATTGTTGCATTATTAGATACAATTTTGTCATTATTAGATAATATTGTTGCATTATTAGATAATATTGTTGCATTGTGAGATAATATTGTTGGATTATTAGGTAATATTGTTGCATTGTTGGATAATATTTTCATGTTATTAGATAATATTGTCACAATATTAGATAATATTGTCGCATTCTTAGATAATATTGTTGCATTGCTAGATAATATTGTCGTGTATTAAATAATATTGTTGCATTGTTAGATAATATTGTTGCATTATTAGATCATATTTTTGCATTATTAGATAATATTTTTGCATTATTAGATAATATTTTTGCATTATTAGATAATATTGTTGCATTATTAGATCATGTTGCATTGTTAGATAATATTGTTGTATTACTAGATACTATTTTTGCATCATTAGATAATATTGTTGCATTATTAGATACTATTGTGTCATTATTAGATAATATTGTTGCATTATTAGATAATATTGTTGCATTATTAGATAATGTTGCATTATTAGATAATATTGTTGCATTATTAGATAATGTTGCATTATTAGATCATATTGTTGCATTATTAAATAATATTGTTGCATTATTATATAATATTGTGTCATTATTAGATAATATTGTTGCATGATTATATAATATTGTGTCATTATTAGATAATATTGTTGCATTATTAGGGAACATTACAGTTAAAAAGATATACGTATGCATGCAGTACATGCATATATACAGTATAAAGATGAAGTCCTTTATTGACACATTATTTCCAGGCTGTGATGCGGCGGGCCAGAACTGGCACCTGGGCTTTGGGTTTGACACCTGTGACGCACTGAAAGTGTGGGTAAGAATTTAAAGGAGGGTAAGAAGAAGGAAAATAGTGATGATGTGGAAGAGAAGGCAAGTAGAAAGTGGATAACAGCCTGAGATGTGAAGATGGAGGCTCTTCCTCGCTATGTGACATCAGAGCTGGGATGAAAGCTGCCTTCTGACAATGAGACCAGCGAATGGAGTTGCAGAATAGAGAGAGAGAGATGGGATGAGGAGAGCTGAGGGATGAGCGGCTCAGAGAATGAGTGACAGACACGTGAGCGCCTAGAAGACGAGCGCTGGAAGAAATGAGGAGATGAGGAAGAGGGCAAATTGAAAGTCATGTCAAGCGACTGGTGTCATCTCTCTCTCTTTCTCTCTCTCTCTCTGTGTGTGTGTGTGTGTGTGTGTGTGTGTGTGTGTGTGTGTGTGTGTGTGTGTGTGTGTGTGTGTGTGTGTGTGTGTGTGTGTGTGTGTGTGTGTGTGTGTGTGTGTGTGTGTGTGTGTGTGTGTGTGTGTGTGTGTGTGTGTGTGTGTGCGTTCTTGTATTTCTACCCTTTTTGAGACATCAACAAGGAAAAGTAGTGACTGTGTGTCGGTTTTAAAAGTGCTCCCCCTCAGGTCAACATATGAAATAACAAATGTGTGTAAGAAATTTAAAT
>NC_084746.1:12964642-12974642 GCF_033978785.1 Entelurus aequoreus | reverse complement strand
GAGGAGCCAGGAGGAGCTAATGAGGCAGGCTGACATAGATGTAGTTGCTGCATGGATGATGGTTGCTACACACGTGCTCCAGTGTGACACGCAGAAGAGGCTCGACTATGTTTGTCATTTTTAGTCGACAAAATGTGATGAAACACACGAAATGCACACAAACTAACTGCTTCTCCCGTGAAGAAAAGCCAAAGCATTTCAGCGTTTCTTGAGTCACAATTGGCTAAGGTTAGGGCCAAACATTACGGAATGGCCAATCAGAGGCAAGATAAGGCCAGGAAGTAAAATCATAACAGACACTCATGTCACATGACCATTAGGGAGTCCGAGACAGAGGGACGCTTCAAGCTGACCACTCAAATTTAGTCCATATTTAGACACATGTATGCCTTTAGAGAAAACTAAACCTTAGTTTTTAGTTGTTGACTCTGTAGACCACAATCATAAGTGCTCTCTTCATCTAAGAGGTGGAACACAAATGTAGGAACACACATTAAGGTGACTTCAAGTCGAGTGGATCTAGTTAATGTTGTGAGAATCCAGTCCATAGTGGATCTAACATAATAGTGTGAGTCTAGTCCATAGTGGATCTAACATAATAGTGTGAGTCCAGTCCATAGTGGATCTAACATAATAGTGTGAGAGTCCAGTCTATAGTGGATCTAACATAATAGTGTGAGAGTCCAGTCCATAGTGGATCTAACATAATAGTGAGAGTCCAGTCCACAGTGGATCTAACATAATAGTGAGAGTCCAGTCCATAGTCAATCAATGTTTATTTATATAGCCCTAAATCACAAGTGTCTCAAAGGGCTGCACAAGCCACAACGACATCCTCGGTACAGAGCCCACATACGGGCAAGGAAAAACTCACCCCAGTGGGACGTCGGTGAATGACTATGAGAAACCTTGGAGAGGACCGCATATGTGGGTAACCCCCCCCTCTAGGGGAGACCGAAAGCAAAGGATGTCGAGTGGGTCTGACATAATATTGTGAAAGTCCAGTCCACAGTGGATCCAACACATCAGCGAGAGTCCAGTCCATAGTGGGGCCAGCAGGAAACCATCCTGAGCGGAGACGGGTCAGCAGCGCAGAGATGTCCCCAACCGATGCACAGGCTAGTGGTCCACCCGGGGTCCCGGCTCTGGACAGCCAGCACTTCATCCATGGCCACCGGACCTATGCAACTCCCCCTCGCAAGGGACAGGGGAGAAGAGGAGAGAAGAAAAGAAACGGCAGATCAACTGGTCTAAAAAGGGGGGTCTATTTAAAGGCTAGATTATACAAATGAGTTTTAAGATGAGACTTAAATGCTTCTACTGAGGTAGCATCTCTAACTGTTACCGGGAGGGCATTCCAGAGTACTGGAGCCCGAATAGAAAACGCTCTATAGCCCGCAGACTTTTTTTTGGCTCTGGGAATCACTAATAAGCCGGAGTTCTTTGAACGCAGATTTCTTGCCGGGACATATGGTACAATACAATCGGCGAGATAGGCTGGAGCTAAACCGTGTAGTATTTTATACGTAAGTAGTAAAACCTTAAAGTCGCATCTTAAGTGCACAGGAAGCCAGTGCAGGTGAGCCAGTATAGGCGTAATATGATCAAACTTTCTTGTTTTTGTCAAAAGCCTTGCAGCCGCATTTTGTACCAACTGTAATCTTTTAATGCTAGACATAGGGAGGCCCGAAAATAATATGTTACAGTAATCGAGAGGAGACGTAACGAACGCATGAATAATGATCTCAGCGTCGCTAGTGGACAAAATGGAACGAATTTTAGCGATATTACGGAGATGAAAGAAGGCCGTTTTAGTAACACTCTTAATGTGTGACTCAAACGAGAGAGTTGGGTCGAAGATAATACCCAGATTCTTTACGGAGTCGCCTTGTTTAATTGTTTGGTTGTCAAATGTTAAGGTGGTATTATTAAATAGATGTCGGTGTCTAGCAGGACCGATAATCAGCATTTCCGTTTTCTTAGCGTTGAGTTGCAAAAAGTTAGCGGACATCCATTGTTTAATTTCATTAAGACACGCCTCCAGCTGACTACAGTCCGGCGTGTTGGTCAGCTTTAGGGGCATGTAGAGTTGAGTGTCATCAGCATAACAGTGAAAGCTAACACCGTATTTGCGTATGATGTCACCTAGCGGCAGCATGTAAATACTAAAGAGTGCAGGGCCAAGAACCAAACCCTGGGGAACTCCGCACGTTACCTTAACATAGTCCGAGGTCACATTGTTATGGGAGACACACTGCATCCTGTCAGTAAGATAAGAGTTAAACCAAGACAAGGCTAAGTCTGACATACCAATACGTGTTTTGATACGCTCTAATAAAATATTATGATCGACGGTATCGAAAGCGGCGCTAAGATCAAGAAGCAGCAACATAGATGACGCATCAGAATCCATCGTTAGCAATAGATCATTAGTCATTTTTGCGAGGGCTGTCTCCGTAGAGTGATTTGCCCTGAAACCGGATTGAAAAGGTTCACAGAGATTGTTAGTCACTAAGTGTTCATTTAGCTGCTGTGCAACAGTTTTTTCGAGAATTTTGGAAATAAACGGAAGGTGGGAGACCGGTCGGTAGTTTACCATGAGGTCAGGATCGAGGTTAGGTCTTTTGAGCAGAGGATGAATAACCGCTTTTTTGAATGCTAGGGGAACAGTGCCGGAGGAAAGTGATAAGTTTATAATATTTAACACTGATGGACCTAATAATACAAACAGTTCCTTGATAAGTTTCCCAGGAAGTGGGTCAAGTAAACATGTTGTTTGTTTTATCCCACTTACACGCTGTAATAATTCCTCTAATGTTATTTCATCAAAAATAGAGAGACTATTTTGGAGGGCAGTGTCCGTCGTATATACAGTCGTATTTGTGTTAATAGAACCCAGTTGTAGCTGGGATGCGTTGTCTTTAATCTCCTTTTTAATGAGTTCAATTTTCTTATTAAAGAAATTCATAAAATCATCTGCCGAGTGGGTGGAGCTACTGGGAGGAGTCCCTTGTTGGGTTAGCGATGCTACTGTACTAAACAGAAATTTAGGATCGTTTTTGTTGAGGCGGATGAGATTTGAGTAGTATTTAGCTTTAGCTAAGGTAAGCATGCGTTTATAAGTTATTAAACTATCACTCCATGCTTGATGGAAAACCTCACGTTTAGTCGCGCGCCATTTGCGTTCCAGCTTTCTACATGATAATTTATGAGCTCTAATTTCTTCTGTAAACCATGAGGTGCGCCTTTTAGGGGCCCTTTTTTGCTTTAGCGGTGCTATATTATCAATAATTTCACGCAAGGCATCGTCAAAGTTGTTAGTGAGGTTATCAATAGAGCCGACATAATTTGGGAATGGTGCCATTACCGAAGGCAGTAGGTCAGCAAGAGTCATCGTTGTGGCAGCATTAATGTTGCGGCCGCTATAGCAGTTATTATTATTATTAGCTTGTTGACAATGAGTCAAAACTTCAAATTTTATAAGGTAATGATCGGACATTACTTTAGTATACGGAAGTATCATAACTTTGGAGGTGGTGACACCCCTGACAAGCACTAGATCTATCGTATTACCGTTGCGATGCGTGGGTTCATTTATTATTTGTGTAAGACCACAGCTATCAATTATGGTTTGGAGCGCCACGCACTGAGGGCCTGATGGGGTATTCATATGGATATTAAAGTCCCCCATTATGATTATATTGTTGGCGTGCGTCACTAGATCAGCAACGAACTCTGAGAATTCACTGATGAAGTCCGAATAGGGCCCAGGGGGGCGGTAGATAACAGCCAGGTCAAGAGGTAGCGGTGTGACAGACCTCATAGTAAGCACCTCAAACGATTTATATTTATTATTTAGGTTAGGGGTAAGGTTGAAATTTTCATTGTATATTAGTGCGACACCTCCTCCCCTTTTAAGAGGACGGGCAACATGCGCATTCGTATAGTTAGGAGGAGATGCCTCATTTAGCGCAAAAAATTCGTCTGGTTTGAGCCAGGTTTCGCTGAGACCAATGACGTTAAGATTGTTGTCTCTAATGACCTCGTTAACTAATAACGCCTTGGGAGACAATGATCTTATGTTTAAAAAGCCCATATTATAGGTATTGGGCTGTTTTGACGAGTTTTTGTTAAGATTATCCGTAGAAGCAATATTAACAATGTTGCGTTTATTATGCGTAGTGCACTTTAAATAGTTTCGACCATATCTAGGAATCTGGATCTAACATAATAGTGTGAGAGTCCAGTCCATAGTGGATCTAACATAATAGTGTGAGAGTCCAGTCCATAGTGGATCTAACATAATAGTGAGAGTCCAGTCCATAGTGGGGCAAGCAGGAGATCATCTTGAGTGGAGACAAGTCAGCAGCGCAGAGACATTCTTTTAGACCAGTTGATCTGCCGTTTCACTCAAGATGATCTCCTGCTGGCCCCACTATGGACTGGACTCTCACACTATTATGTTAGATCCACTATGGACTGGACTCTCACTATTATGTTAGATCCACTATGGACTGGACTCTCACACTATTATGTTAGATCCACTATGGACTGGACTCTCACACTATTATGGTAGATCCACTATGGACTGGACTCTCACACTATTATGTTAGATCCACTATGGACTGGACTCTCACACTATTATGTTAGATCCACTATGGACTGGACTCTCACACTATTATGTTAGATCCACTATGGACTGGACTCTCACCCTATTATGTTAGATCCACTATGGACTGGACTCTCACACTATTATGTTAGATCCACTATGGACTGGACTCTCACTATTATGTTAGATCCATTATGGACTGGACTCTCACATCTGGGGTCCCCTCCAAGGTTTCTCATTGTCATCCCATGAGTAGCGATCAGTCAAAAGGAGGCTGCGTAATAAACCTGAATGGTCAGAGTGTTCTTCTTCTGCTGTGCTCCTGTTTCCCCACACTGTCCAAACACTCCATCACTTCCTGCCGTCTGTCGCCCGCCACCCGCCAAAGCACGCCAGACTTAGTCGCCAACTGTCTGGTAGGAGACACTTAGGTCTTTAGAACACGTGTGCGACTCCCGTCCAGTCCTTCTATTGTCGGGAGTCCCAGGTTCTTAGACGGACAGGAAGGAAGCGTCTGATCCGCCCCAGGAAGCGAGGTCAGGTTTAAAGGATTGGAAGGTTTAAAAAAAAATGACCCTTGTGTAGTCCGACGTGTGTGTGTGTGTGTGTGTGTGTGTGTGTGTGTGTGTGTGTGTGTGTGTGTGTGTGTGTGTGTGTGTGTGTGTGTGTGTGTGTGTGTGTGTGTGTGTGTGTGTGTGTGTGTGTGGCCAGGAAGTTGTACAAATAGATAAGCATTCTATTAGGGTTGTCCCGATACTAATATTGTGGTATCGATACTTTTAAAAATAAAGGAGACCACAAAAAAGTGGCATTATTGGCTTTATTTGAACAACAAATCTTAGTGTACATGAAACATATGTTTATTATTGTAATTTAGTCCTTAAATAAAATAGTGAACATACTAGACAACTTGTCTTTTAGTAGTAAGTAAACAAACAAAGACTCCTAATTAGTCTGCTGACATATGCAGTAACATATTGTGTCATTTATACACCTATTATTTTGTACACATTATGAGGGACAAACTGTAAAAATGTATTATTAATCTACTTGTTCATTTACTGTTAATATCGGCTTATTTTCTGTTTTAACATGTTCTATCTACACTTCTGTTAAAATGTAATAATGACTTATTCTTCTCTTCTTTGATACTTTACATTAGTTTTGGATGATACCCCACATTTAGGTATCGATCCGATACCAAGCAGCTACAGGATCATACATTTGTCATATTCAAAGTCCTCATGTGTCCGGGGACGTATTTACTGACTTTATAAACATAATATAAATTTTTTAAAAACGAAAAAAGATTTTGTGATGCTAAAAAATATCGATGTAATCATAGTAGTATCGACTAGATACGCTCCTGTACTTGGTATCATTACAGGGGATGTCAGGTGTAGATCCACCCATGGCGTTTGTTTACATTGTGACGCCGGTGAGCTACGGTGTATAGCGAAGCATGTTTAGCTATTCCTCGTCCTCCAGTGATAATGGTACTTGTTCGAAACTCACTTTATTTGTCGCCATGGAGGCCAGGATTAGTGATTTAGTTTTAAAGCACCTCTTCCCTGAGGGTGTTTCAGTGTTATAACTTCACCTTTATCTTTACTTTTTAAGCCAAAATGCGTCCGTTCTCCCTTTTCTGTCTACACACTGTGTCTGCTTGTAAGTACTCTGTGTGTGTGCGCTGCCGAACATGCTCCTCCGCTCGTAAAACCAGCAATGTCATGACGTGACGACAAGGCACCGTCATGCCCGTTAAAAAAAAAAAAAAAAATGGGGTGGTGACCGGTACTTTTTAGAGGCGGTATAGTACGGAATATGATTCATTAGTATTGCGGTACTATACTAGTACCGGTATACCGTACAACCCTACATTATATCACACGTACAAGAATCAGGTGCAGCACAGAGGCTGAATCAAAACTAAAAACATTTGGTGTTTCTTTAAAGTTGCAGTCAAGTGGAAACACAAGTTGCCTCTACATTGAAGATATTATCATATTTATTTGATTTATGACACCTAAAGACTTACAAAGTTTGCAGACACATAGATGTGATGAAAATAGTATCAATCTAAAACAGGAGTTGAGAACGTGCGCTATAGAAATTGACGGCCACACAGTAGTTGATCAAGTAACCGTAAACCAGGGGTGTCCAAACTTTTTCCACTGAGGGCCGTACACGGAAAAATTTAAGCATGCGGGGGCCATTTTGATATTTTTCATTTTCAAATCTTAATAAAATATATGGATTTTTTTTTTTTTTAACCTTTAGGGCTCCCGGGGACCATAAAGGGTCTCAGTCATTAAAATGTAAAAAATAAGTCAAATTATTATTATTTTTTATTTAACGCTTACAGTAAATCTCTATATCAACTTCAGGTTGATATAAAGTAAAAAAAAAAATAAAAAAAAAGGTTTTATGCCTTTTCTGTCAAAGACAACTTTGTTTTTTATAGTAAAACTGAAATATGCATTATTTAGTCATTAGAGCCCTAAAAGATCAATAATGCAGAACACCATTGATTTAAATTCTTTAATATTTTTGAGTAATCACAGTGAAATGTTAAATAAAATACTACTAAATATATTTGGGATCCAAAAGGTCCCCCACTCATAAAGTGATACATTTTTATTAGTTTTTTTTAAAACTTTTAACACTTAAATTACGAGATCAACTTCAGATATATCTGTCCATTTTACGTTTGAACTATTATTTTGTTTGTATTATGCTCTTTTGTCAAATAAAACTTTGATGTTTTTTTTTATGGCAACCACACAATATATCAATCAATCAATCAATGTTTATTTATATAGCCCTAAATCACAAGTGTCTCAAAGGGCTGTACAAGCCACAACGACATCCTCGGTATGCAATATTTTTTCCACGTAAAACATTTTAAAGTGATATTTTTTAAGTAATAATTCATTATAACATAGATTTTTTGTCTTTTTTTTTTTTTTTAGCAATGGCAAAAAAAAAGAAAAATAAACAAAGACAAAAGAAAAAAAACAGCCTGCATGGCAGCTTTGTGTCAACATTGCAACTTTTTCTTGTTAGATTTCACCTCATTCCACTTTTTTTAAATGTTTTTTTAAATTTTTGCAATATTATCAATTTTGAAATTTTTGCAGAATGTGTGGCGGGCCGGTAAACAATTAGCTGCGGGCTGCAAATGGCCCCCGGGCCGCACTTTGGACACCCCTGCCGTAAACAAATGTCCATCCCAAGGTGCGTCCCTAGCTCTAAATTTCCCTTCTGTGCTCGCTATGGTTGTGAAAAGTATCGACACTGTCAGGTTCAAACACCGATGACATCTATTAAACAGACAAGAAGCAAGGAATTAAACCGAGACAGGATTCAATTTAGCTCAACGAGGAGAAACGCGTAGACCTGTACCCTTGTGCAGTGTCGTCCCACGCTCGAAAGGTTGCACGCCTCCTCTTTTATTTGGACTTTCCCTGATTACATAGCTGTTTCTAAAGGAAGGGGGGGTCGTAAACAGCCGTTGCCCTCGGTCGCAAAACAGTTCAAAGAAAAGATGCCTGGAGCTCGCGTCAGGTCCTGCTTCCTCTCCGCTTTGTAGATTTCACGTCAAGATGAGATCTTCCTGTGGATCGCGATAGATCGAAGAAACCGACACCTTCATGTCGCTTCCCATCCTACGCAGTGGAGTTTTACAAGCCTTTTGCTTGGTAGGATCAAAGACAGCTTTTGTCCTCTCGCCGGGAACTCGCGGCAACACAAAGTTTTGTGACAACTTAGATACAATTACTCTGACAGACACTTTGTACCAATTCGATACTTTCTCATTGCGTTTGTTGCTGTATGTAAAAATGGCGCCGCGTCCTTCTTGTCCTTCAATGCTTCCCTCTTCTTCTCACCTTTGCGCTACTTTCAGTACTTCTTTGTGCACCCGTTTGAATCTGCACGGCAACCACGCAATTTTCCCTTTTGTCTCCAAAATCAGTCCTATCCTTCTGTCAGTGCGGAATACTGTGCAACACCCGTCCTTGGAGGACGGCGTCAGCACTGAGTCAGCGCTGGAGAACAACGCCTGCCGTCTTCAGAACATGAGCCAGTGTTTCCATATATTGACTTATTCATATTAGCCCGTCAGAATGCGGATTTGGTCTCGTTCACCTTGCTTATAAACAAATAATGGAAGCATGGCGTGAGTGTAGGTGTGGCGTAAGCCCGCTTCACAACACACCTCACTCATACCAGAAATGACCTCTGACTCACTTTGTTGGTACAAACCCCGTTTCCATATGAGTTGGGAAATTGTGTTAGATGTAAATATAAACGGAATACAATGATTTGCAAATCCTTTTCAACCCATATTCAATTGAATGCACTACAAAGACAAGATATTTGATGTTCAAACTCATTAACTTTATTTTTTTTTGCAAATAATAATTAACTTAGAATTTCATGGCTGCAACACGTGCCAAAGTAGTTGGGAAAAGGCATGTTCACCACTGTGTTACATGGCCTTTCCTTTTAACAACACTCAGTAAAGGTTTGGGAACTGAGGAGACACATTTTTGAAGCTTCTCAGGTGGAATTCTTTCCCATTCTTGTTTTATGTACAGCTTAAGTTGTTCAACAGTCCGGGGGTCTCCCTTGTGCTATTTTAGGCTTCATAATGCGCCACACATTTTCAATGGGATACAGGTCTGGACTACAGGCAGGCCAGTCTAGTACCCGCACTCTTTTACTATGAAGCCACGTTGATGTAACACGTGGCTTGGCATTGTCTTGCTGAAATAAGCAGGGGCGTCCATGGTAACGTTGCTTGGATGGCAACATATGTTGCTCCAAAACCTGTATGTACCTTTCAGCATTAATGGCGCCTTCACAGATGTGTGAGTTACCCATGTCTTGGGCACTAATACACCCCCATACCATCACACATGCTGGCTTTTACACTTTGCGCCTATAACAATCCGGATGGTTCTTTTCCTCTTTGGTCCGGAGGACACGACGTCCACAGTTTCCAAAAACAATTTGAAATGTGGACTCGTCAGACCACAGAACACTTTTCCACTTTGTATCAGTCCATCTTAGATGAGCTCAGGCCCAGCGAAGGCGACGGCATTTCTGGGTGTTGTTGATAAACGGTTTTCGCCTTGCATAGGAGAGTTTTAACTTGCACTTACAGATGTAGCGACCAACTGTAGTTACTGACAGTGGGTTTCTGAAGTGTTCCTGAGCCCATGTGGTGATATCCTTTACACACTGATGTCGCTTGTTGATGCAGTACAGCCTGAGGGATGGAAGGTCACGGGCTTAGCTGCTTACGTGCAGTGATTTCTCCAGATTCTCTCAACCCTTTGATGATATTACGGAGCGTAGATGGTGAAATCCCTAAATTCCTTGCAA
>NC_084746.1:12926041-12946041 GCF_033978785.1 Entelurus aequoreus | reverse complement strand
ATAGTTTATATATCAATGATGAAATCTTAACATTGCAACACATGCTAATACGGCCGGGTTAACTTATAAAGTGACATTTAAAACTTCCCGGGAAATATCCGGCTGAAACATCGCGGTATGATGACGTATGCACGTGACGAAGTCAGAGTAACGGAAGTTATGGTTTTGTAGAATCCTATACAAAAAGCTCTGTTTTCATTTCATAATTCCACAGTATTCTGGACATCTTTTGCAATTTTTTTAATGAACAATGAAGGCTGCAAAGAAGACAGTTGTAGGTGGGATCAGTGTATTAGCAGCGGACTACAGCAAAACAACCAGGAGGACTTTGTTGGAGCGCTAGCCGCGCTAGCCGGCGACCTCACCTTGACTTCCTACGTGTCCGGGCCGCCAAACGCATCGGGTGAAGTCCTTCGTCCTTCTGCCGATCGCTGGAACGCAGTTGAGCACGGGTGTTGATGAGCAAATGAGGGCTGGCTGGCGTAGGTGGAGAGCCAATGTTTTTAGCAAAGCTCTGTGCAGTCCGGTTGCTAAGTTAGCTTCAATGGCGTCGTTAGCACAGCATTGTTAACCTTCGCCAGCCTGGAAAGCATTAACCGTGTATTTACATGTCCACGGTTTAATAGTATTGTTGATTTTCTATCTATCCTTCCAGTCAGGGGTTTATTTCTTTTGTTTCTATATGCAGTTAAAGCAAGATGCTATCACGTTAGCTCGTAGCTAAAGCATTTCGCCATGTATTGTCGTGGAGATAAAAGGCACTGAATGTCCATTTCGCGTTCTCGACTCTCATTTTCAAGAGGATATAGTATCCGATGGTTTAAAATACAAATCTGTGATCCACAATAAAAAAGGACAGTGAGGAATCCAATGAGCCCTTGTACCTAAGTTACGGTCAGAGCGAAAAAAGATACGTCCATCACTGCCTCTCAAGTCATTCACTGTAACGTTCCTCATCTACGAATCTTTCATCCTCGCTCAAATTAATGGGGTAATCATCACTTTCTCGGTCCGAATCTCTCTCGCTCCATTGTAAACAACGGGGAATTGTGAGGAATACTAGCTCCTGTGACGTCACGCTACTTCCGGTACAGGCAAGGCTTTTTTTTATCAGCGAGCAAAAGTTGCGAACTTTATCGTCGATTTTCTCTACTAAATCCTTTCAGCAAAAATATGGCAATATCGCGAAATGATCAAGTATGACACATAGAATGGATCTGCTATTCCCGTTTGAATAAAAAAAAAATCATTTCAGTAGGCCTTTAAAAAACATCTTACTGACATGACATCATAATGCTTCACTAACTTCTAAGTTGGGCCTACTACTAAGTATAATCAACAATAAATATTTATAAATGTTCTTTTTATGTTAAAAGTGCAATTTCAATGTTGATGATGTGCATTTAATAGAAGAAAAAAAACAGGTAGCATGGCAAGCAGAAACATCTTTATTGAGGCTATTAGGTGTGTTATTTGATTAATCAAACAAACAAATTCATAGATAACTCAACAAAATAATCGATAGCCGCAGCCCTAACTGTCACAGTTGAATGTGGTACAGGTAATATTCAAATGTTAGGTGCAAGCAAATTGTTATTTAAAAAAATTTAAGCAACTTAAATTCCTTTTTGAAGAGAAAAATATCATTTACTGACTTTAATTTGTTGGTTGATTACACAATTTGAGCAGATGTCATACTTAAACATAGAATGCAAACTGTTATGTTTTAAGTGAGTGTTGGTAAAACACTTTGCCAATTAACTTGGACCACTTTTCTGTATTGACTGTGATGTGGACTCACATCAAAAAAATTATTACTTTTTTATGTAAAATAGTGTCATTTTTTTTAGTAAAATTATGACTTTTGTCATAATTTTGTCAAGTGAAATTCCAATTGGCAAAATTATGACAACAGTCATAATTTTGCCAAGTGAAATTCCAATTATTATTATAATATTGCCAACATTTTAAAGTGTTCTTATAAAATTGTGACTTTTGTCAAGTAAATTTACCAGATTGACAAAATTGTAAGCTTTTTTTTTGTAAAATTAGGACTGTTATTGAATAAAATTCCACTCCCCCTCTGGTCAACATACGAAATAACACGTGTGTGTGTAAGAAATTGAAATGCGCCCCCTTTGGCCAAAATTATTTAAAAACAATCATCAAATATGTGTATAGGGACATACTGTAATAACTTGGAAGTAAATAATGAAGATTAAAAACCAATTACAAACAAAAAATTCAACAAAAAATAAATTAAATAACAGCAGTCTTTTTCTCACAATGTGCCGACTTTTTTCTTATAAAATTGGGAACAATTTCTAATTTTCTTTCGGTTTCTGTAATATTGCAATATTTTCTCGTAAAATTATTACTTTTTTATGTAAAATAGTGTCATTTTTTTTTTTAGTCAAATTATTACTTTTGTCATAATTTTGCCAAGTGAAATTCCAATGATGTGGACTCCACGAAGAACATTTGGAGCAGACATTTTCTCAAATTCACTTTTTGCTTTTATTCACATTTCATATCTGACAACAACTGCACCGTCTCTCCGTACATTCTACATCTCCATGGTCCTGAAGGAAACACAAACTTGTACTAATAACAATAATAATAAAAGCAGCATTGAAGAAACGTCGTTACATTGTCCTCCCTTCATCACCAGTAATACATTACCTGAATGTAACGTCAATTATTTGTGGGGAAAAAAACACACACAAAAAAAACGTAAATATTGTCATCAGAATCAGACTCCACACACACAATATTATTAATAAGAATACAAAAAAAAAAAAAAAAAAAGTGACTCAAGCCTTTTTCCCCAAAATGAAATATGATTGGTCTACAGTGTGTGTGTGTGTGTGTGTGTGTTCTGGCTTAATGGGGACATCGCTCTGTTTACACAGTCACCTTTAGGGGACCTCTGACGGTATGGGGACAAAAAAAACAGGTCCCCTAAAGGGAAACCTTTTTAAATGATAGTCAGATCCATTCTTAAGATGCCTAAGTGGTTTTTAAGCTTTGGCCCATAAATAATATTTACTGGTTAGTTTGAGTTTTTTTTTGTGTGAATTATGCAACATTATTTAAATGTGGTCCCCATGAACCGTATTAAGTCTTTTTCCCCAGGGTCCCCAGCACATTACTTCATCAATCCAGAGATTTAAAGACGTGTATGAGCTAACTGGGCAGTGGACATTTTACACCATTTTTTTTAAGCCTCCACAACCTGTAGAAAGGGTGGTCCCCACAAGTCATGATCAAAAACTTGGTCCCCATTCCATATGATAACCAGTGTGTGTGTGTTGGTCAGTCCTATAGTGCTACGACACAAGTGGTCATGTTAGGTCAATCATAGATCTGGAATATTGTTAATAATAATAATAGTTTGTGTCATGAAGTCAGATCCAGTCTGGTTCTTGCAAACTACAGCAGCTGCTACAATCTTTGTACTGTATTGTCGTTATTAACATGCTAGCACTACACTGCCAATAAGCCTTTGTACTGTCAGAAAGTGTACTTGTTTGTTTGTGTGTGTGTGTGTTCTTGTATTTCTACGCTTCTTGAGACATGAAGAAGGAAAAGTACCTTCCATATGAGGAGGTGTGAACAAGTGATGACATAAATCATGGTCACAATAACATTGCATCTAATAGGGAATGTCTTATTTGAGGGTGGTCCCAAAAAGGAGGGATTTTTCAAATTGACTGTCAGTTTTAAAGGTGCTTCTCCTCTGGTTAACATATGAAATAACAAGTGTGTGTAAAAAAATTGAAATGCGCCCCCTTTGGCCAAAATTAATAAAATAAATAAATATGTATATAGAGACATACTGTAATAACTTGAAGTAAATAATGAATATTAAAAACCAATTACAAACAAAAAATTCAATAAAAAATAAATTAAATAACAGCAGTCTTTTTCTCACAATGTGTCGACTTTTTTCTTATAAAATTGGGAACAATTTCTCATGTTCTTTCTGTTTCTGTAATATTGCAATATTTTCTCATAAAATTATTACTTTTTTCATTTAAAATAGTGTAATTTTTATTAGTCAAATTTAGGGATGTCCGATAATGGCTTTTTGCCGATATCCGATATTCCGATATTGTCCAACTCTTTGATTACCGATCACCGATATCAACCGATACCGATATATACAGCCGTGGAATTAACACATTATTATGCCTAATTTGGACAACCAGGTATGGTGAAGATAAGGTACTTTTTAAAAAATTTAATAAAATAAAATAAGATAAATAAATTAAAAACATTTTCTTGAATAAAAAAGAAAGTAAAACAATATAAAAACAGTTACAATGAAACTAGTAAATAATGAAAATTAATAAAATGAACTGTTAAAGGCCTACTGAAACCCACTACTACCGACCACGCAGTCTGATAGTTTATATATCAATGATGAAATCTTAACATTATAACACATGCCAATACGGCCGGGTTAACTTATAAAGTGACATTTTAAATTTGCCGCTAAACTTCCGGTTCGAAACGCCTCTGAGGATGACGTATGCGTGTGACGTAGCCCGACGAACACGGGTATGCCTTCCACATTGAAGCCGATACGAAAAAGCTCTGTATTCATTTCATAATTCCACAGTATTCTGGACATCTGTGTTCGTGAATCTGTTTCAATCATGTTCATTGCATTATGGAGAAGGAAGCCGAGCAAGCAAAGAAGAAAGTTGTCGGTGCGAAATGGACGTATTTTTCGAACGTAGTCAGCCACAACAGTACACAGCCGGCGCTTCTTTGTTTACATTCCCGAAAGATGCAGTCAAGATGGAAGAACTCGGATAACAGAGACTCTAACCAGGAGGACTTTTGATTTGGATACACAGACGCCTGTAGAGAACTGGGACAACACAGACTCTTACCAGGATTACTTTGATTTGGATGACAAAGACGCAGACGTGCTACTGTGAGTATGCAGCTTTGGCTTTTTTTTGCGTATGTACGTAACTTTTTTTAAATATATAAGCTTTATGAACCTTGGGTTAGGTGAACGGTCTTTTGGGCTGAGTGATTGTGTGTGTTGATCATGTGTTTGAATTGTATTGGCGTGTTCTATGGAGCTAGGAGCTAGCAGAGGAGCTAGGAGCTAGCATAACACGTACCTACCGTACGTGCGCGTCACGTACGTAACTTTTTAAAAATATATAAGCTTTATGAACCTTGGGTTAGGTGAACGGTCTTTTGGGCTGAGTGATTGTGTGTGTTGATCGGGTGTTTGAATTGTATTGGCGTGTTCTATGGAGCTAGGAGCTAGCAGAGGAGCTAGGAGCTAGCATAACAAACACGCAGGTGTTTTTATGCAGGATTAATTTGTGGCATATTAAATATAAGCCTGGTTGTGTTGTGGCTAATAGAGTATATATATGTCTTGTGTTTATTTACTGTTGTAGTCATTCCCAGCTGAATATCAGGTACCGTGAGTATGCAGCCTTGGCTGCTAAACATTCGATAACTTGACCGTATGTGCGCGTCACGTACGTAACTTTTAAAAAATATATAAGCTTTATGAACCTTGGGTTAGGTAAACGGTCTTTTGGGCTGAGTGATTGTGTGTGTTGATCAGGTGTTTGAATTGTATTGGCGTGTTCTATGGAGCTAGGAGCTAGCAGAGGAGCTAGGAGCTAGCATAACAAACACGCAGGTGTTTTTATGCAGGATTAATTTGTGGCATATTAAATATAAGCCTGGTTGTGTTGTGGCTAATAGAGTATATATATGTCTTGTGTTTATTTACTGTTGTAGTCATTCCCAGCTGAATATCAGGTCACCCCCGGCTCTCACAGCATCTTCCCTATCTGAATAGCTTCAACTCCCCACTAGTCCTTCACTTGCACTTTACTCATCCACAAATCTTTCATCCTCGCTCAAATTAATGGGGAAATTGTCGCTTTCTCGGTCCGAATCTCTCTCACTTCATGCGGCCATCATTGTAAACAATAGGGAACTTTGCGTATATGTTCAACTGACTACGTCACGCTACTTCCGGTAGGTGCAAGCCTTTTTTTTATCAGATACCAAAAGTTGCAATCTTTATCGTCGTTGTTCTATACTAAATCCTTTCAGCAAAAATATGGCAATATCGCGAAATGATCAAGTATGACACATAGAATAGATCTGCTATCCCCGTTTAAATAAAAAAAATTCATTTCAGTAGGCCTTTAAAGGTTAGTACTATTAGTGGACCAGCAGCACGCACAATCATGTGTGCTTACGGACTGTATCCCTTGCAGACTGTATTGATATATATTGATATACAATGTAGGAACCAGCATATTAATAACAGAAAGAAACAACCCTTTTGTGTGAATGAGTGTAAATGGGTGAGGGAGTTTTTTTGGGTTGGTGCACTAATTGTAAGTGTATCTTGTGTTTTTTATGTTGATTTAATTAAAAAAAACTTTAAAAAAAAACCTATAAAAAAACAACCAAAAAACGATACCGATAATAAAAAAAACAATACCGATAATTTCCGATATTACATTTTAACGCATTTATCGGCCGATAATATCGGACATCTGTAGTCAAATTATTACTTTTGTCATAATTTTGCCAAGTGAAATTCCAATTATTATTATAATATTGCCAACATTTTAAAGTGTTCTTATAAAATTGTGACTTTTGTCAAGTAAATTTACCAGATTGCCAAAATTGTAAGCTTTTTTTTGGTAAAATTAGGACTGTTATTGAATAAAATTCCACTCCCCCTCTGGTCAACATACAATATAACAAGTGTGTGTAAGAAATTGAAATGCGCCCCCTTTGGCCAAAATTATTTAAAAACAATCATCAAATATGTGTATAGGGACATACTGTAATAACTTGGAAGTAAATAATGAAGATTAAAAACCAATTACAAACAAAAAATTCAACAAAAAATAAATTAAATAACAGCAGTCTTTTTCTCACAATGTGCCGACTTTTTTCTTATAAAATTGGGAACAATTTCTAATTTTCATTCGGTTTCTGTAATATTGCAATATTTTCTCGTAAAATTATTACTTTTTTATGTAAAATAGTGTCATTTTTTTTTTGTCAAATTATTACTTTTGTCATAATTTTGCCAAGTGAAATTCCAATGATGTGGACTCCACGAAGAACATTTGGAGCAGACATTTTCTCAAATTCACTTTTTGCTTTTATTCACATTTCATATCTGACAACAACTGCACCGTCTCTCCGTACATTCTACATCTCCATGGTCCTGAAGGAAACACAAACTTGTACTAATAACAATAATAATAAAAGCAGCATTGAAGAAACGTCGTTACATTGTCCTCCCTTCATCACCAGTAATACATTACCTGAATGTAACGTCAATTATTTGTGGGGGAAAAAACACACACAAAAAAAACGTAAATATTGTCATCAGAATCAGACTCCACACACACAATATTATTAATAAGAATACAAAAAAAAAAAAAAAAAAAAAAAGTGACTCAAGCCTTTTTCCCCAAAATGAAATATGATTGGTCTACAGTGTGTGTGTGTGTGTGTGTGTGTTCTGGCTTAATGGGGACATCGCTCTGTTTACACAGTCACCTTTAGGGGACCTCTGACGGTATGGGGACAAAAAAAACAGGTCCCCTAAAGGGAAACCTTTTTAAATGATAGTCAGATCCATTCTTAAGATGCCTAAGTGGTTTTTAAGCTTTGGCCCATAAATAATATTTACTGGTTAGTTTGAGTTTTTTTTTTTGTGAATTATGCAACATTATTTAAATGTGGTCCCCATGAACCGTATTAAGTCTTTTTCCCCAGGGTCCCCAGCACATTACTTCATCAATCCAGAGATTTAAAGACGTGTATGAGCTAACTGGGCAGTGGACATTTTACACCATTTTTTTTAAGCCTCCACAACCTGTAGAAAGGGTGGTCCCCACAAGTCATGATCAAAAACTTGGTCCCCATTCCATATGATAACCAGTGTGTGTGTGTTGGTCAGTCCTATAGTGCTACGACACAAGTGGTCATGTTAGGTCAATCATAGATCTGGAATATTGTTAATAATAATAATAGTTTGTGTCATGAAGTCAGATCCAGTCTGGTTCTTGCAAACTACAGCAGCTGCTACAATCTTTGTACTGTATTGTCGTTATTAACATGCTAGCACTACACTGCCAATAAGCCTTTGTACTGTCAGAAAGTGTACTTGTTTGTGTGTGTGTGTTCTTGTATTTCTACCCTTCTTGAGACATGAAGAAGGAAAAGTACCTTCCATATGAGGAGGTGTGAACAAGTGATGACATAAATCATGGTCACAATAACATTGCATCTAATAGGGAATGTCTTATTTGAGGGTGGTCCCAAAAAGGAGGGATTTTTCAAATTGACTGTCAGTTTTAAAGGTGCTTCTCCTCTGGTTAACATATGAAATAACAAGTGTGTGTAAAAAAATTGAAATGCGCCCCCTTTGGCCAAAATTAATAAAATAAATAAATATGTATATAGAGACATACTGTAATAACTTGAAGTAAATAATGAATATTAAAAACCAATTACAAACAAAAAATTCAATAAAAAATAAATTAAATAACAGCAGTCTTTTTCTGACAATGTGTCGACTTTTTTCTTATAAAATTGGGAACAATTTCTCATGTTCTTTCTGTTTCTGTAATATTGCAATATTTTCTCATAAAATTATTACTTTTTTCATTTAAAATAGTGTAATTTTTATTAGTCAAATTTAGGGATGTCCGATAATGGCTTTTTGCCGATATCCGATATTCCGATATTGTCCAACTCTTTGATTACCGATAACCGATATCAACCGATACCGATATATACAGCCGTGGAATTAACACATTATTATGCCTAATTTGGACAACCAGGTATGGTGAAGATAAGGTACTTTTTAAAAAAATTAATAAAATAAAATAAGATAAATTAAAAACATTTTCTTGAATAAAAAAGAAAGTAAAACAATATAAAAACAGTTACATTGAAACTAGTAAATAATGAAAATTAATAAAATGAACTGTTAAAGGTTAGTACTATTAGTGGACCAGCAGCACGCACAATCATGTGTGCTTACGGACTGTATCCCTTGCAGACTGTATTGATATATATTGATATACAATGTAGGAACCAGAATATTAATAACAGAAAGAAACAACCCTTTTGTGTGAATGAGTGTAAATGGGTGAGGGAGTTTTTTTTGGGTTGGTGCACTAATTGTAAGTGTATCTTGTGTTTTTTATGTTGATTTAATAAAAAAAAACTTTTAAAAAAAACCTATAAAAAAAAAAAACCAAAAAACGATACCGATAATAAATAAAAAAATACCGATAATTTCCGATATTACATTTTAACGCATTTATCGGCCGATAATATCGGACACCTCTAGTCAAATTATTACTTTTGTCATAATTTTGCCAAGTGAAATTCCAATTATTATTATAATATTGCCAACATTTTAAAGTGTTCTTATAAAATTGTGACTTTTGTCAAAAAATTTACCAGACTGTCAAAATTGTAAGCTTTTTTTTTGTAAAATTAGGACTGTTATTGAGTAAAATTCCACTACCCCTCTGGTCAACATATGAAATAACAAGTGTGTGTAAGAAATTGAAATGCGCCCCCTTTGGCCAAAATTATTTAAAAACAATAATCAAATATGTATATAGGGACATACTGTAATAACTTGGAAGTAAATAATGAAGATTAAACAACAATTACAAACAAAGAATTCAACAAAAAATAAATTAAATAACAGTAGTCATTTTCTCACAATGTGCCGACTTTTTCCTTATAAAATTGGGAACAATTTCTCATGTTCTTTCTGTTTCTGTAATATTGCAATATTTTCTCGTAAAATTACTTTTTTATGTAAAATAGTATCATTTTTTTTGTTTAAAATTATGACTTTTGTCATAATTTTGCCAAGTGAAATTCCAATTGGCAAAATTATGACTTTTGTCATAATAATAATAATTGGAATTTCACTTGGCAAAATTATGACTTTTGTCATAATTTTGCCAAGTGAAATTCCAATTATTATTATAATATTGCCAACATTTTAAAGTGATCTTATAAAATTGTGACTTTTGTCAAGTAAAATTACGACTGTTTTCATAAAATTGCCAAAATGTTAAGCTTTTTTTTGTAAAATTAGGACTGTTATTGAGTAAAATTCCACTCCCCCTCTGGTCAACATATGAAATAACAAGTGTGTGTAAGAAATTGAATAAATATGTATATAGAGACATACTGTAATAACTTGAAGTAAATAATGAAGATTAAAAAACAATTACAAACAAAAAATTAAGAAAAAAGCTTACCTTTTTTATTTTTACATTGTTTGTATATATTATTAATGTTGTGAATACATATCTTTATATACTGTATCTAGAAAGGGTGGTCCTAAAAAGGGAGGCATTTTTCAGAGGTCTCAAGAAGGTCAGAAATACAACAATGTGTGTTTGTGTCCACATGGCTTTTTAGCATGGAATACTTTGATCATGACTAGGGATGTAATGATAAACTAAGAATAATAAACCGTGGTAAAACCCTCGACAGTTAGTATTACCGTTTTAAATTAAAAAATGGCAAAATCGTAATTGGTAACGACACTTTGATAAACTTGTAACACTGTGCATATACTGGAGAAGCAAGCTAGCGCTAATTAGCCTAAATGTTAACACGAAAACAAGAGACATGAACATCTTTCCCCAATCCAGACTTGTATAAACGTTATAAGTCTTTTTTGACCGATACCACGATAATAATAACCGTGATATGAAAGCTTGGTATCGTTACATCCCCAGTCATGACTGACATCAAAATACTTTCAGCGTCTTGTCCAGTGCAATTTAAGACAACATTTTTTTTTTTACTTTGATTGAAGCCCTTTTCAGACATGGAGCTGGTTTAAAGACAAACATGATGACTTTGCATAACGGAGTATTGGAGGAGAATAAAAGGAACTACAAGAAAGTTGTAATGTTACCAACAAAGTTGCATGGTAGGTTTGTAATGATAGGAGAAAAAAACATTGTAATTTTAATAGAATAAAAACATTACATGGTGGTTTTTTGTAAGGACATTTTGTCCCAAAAAAGGGATATTTTTTCTGAGCAAAATATGGTTTTCTTACAATTTAGTTGCAATATTACTTGGGGAAAAAAGTGATCTAAAAAAGTGAATGAGCACAAAGTCCTATTATTAATTTGAAAAACCTGTATTTTTAATAAGAAAACAATACTAGGTAAGTATTGTTTGTCAGGAGGAAAAAGTATTTTTAGAAATAAAAAGTACCGTATTATTAATAAAAAAATATTTAATGACAAAAAAAACCCAGAATATTTTTGCAATTGTTTGAGAATAATATCGATAATTTTGTGAGGGAAAAAGGTATTTTCAGAAATAAAAAGTATTATTACTTTAAAAAATGTATATATTTTTGCAATCTTTTGACAATAAGGTTTTGAGAATAAGGTCAAGAATTTTGTGTGGAGAAAAAGTAGTTTTAGAAATAAAAAGTATTATTACTTTAAAAAATTTAATATTTTTGCAATTTTTTGAGAAAAGGTCGTTAATTCTGTGGGGGAAAAAGTATTTTTAGAAATAAAAAGTACTATTTATTTAAAAAAAATATTTTATCATAAAAAAATACAATATTTTTGCAGTCTTTTAAGATAAGGTCGATAATTTTGTTGGGGAAAAAAGTATTTTTAGAAATAAAAAGTATTATTAATTTAAAAAAAATATTTTATCATAAAAAATACAATATTTTTGCAGTCTTTTAAGAAAAGGTCGATAATTTTGTTGGGGAAAAAAGTGTTTTTAGAAATAAAAAGTATTATTACTTTAAAAAAATATTCAATGTTAAAAAAACTGAATATTTTTGCAATTGTTTGACAATAAAATCGATAATTTTGTGGGGGAAAAAAGTGTTTTCAGAAATAAAAAGTATTATTGGATGTCGTTGTGGCTTGTGCAGCCCTTTGAGACACTCGTGATTTAGGGCTATATAAGTAAACTTTGATTGATTGACTTTGATATTACTTAAAAATATATACTTAATGATAAAAAAACAGAATATTTTTGCAATTGTTTGAGAATAATATCGATAATTTTGTGAGGGAAAAATGTATTTTTAGAAATAAAAAGTATTATTACTTTAAAAAATATATATATTTTTGCAATCTATTGAGAATAATGTCGAGAATTTTGTGGGGGGAAAAAGTAGTTTTAGAAATAAAAAGTATTATTACTTTAAAAAATATATTTTTGCAATTTTTTGAGAAAAACTCGATAATTTCGTGGGGGGAAAAAAGTATTTTTAGAAATAAAAAGTTATTACGTAAAAAAAATATTTAATGATACAATTCTAATATTTTTGCAATCATTTGAGAATAAGGTCGATAATTTTGTGGGGGAAAAAGTATTTTTAGAAATAAAAAGAATGATTAATTTAAAAAAATTATTTTATCATAAAAAATACAATATTTTTGCAGTCTTTTAAGATAAGGTCGATAATTTTGTTGGGGGAAAAAGTATTTTTAGAAATAAAAAGTATTATTACTTCCAAAAAATATTCAATGTTAAGAAAACTGAATATTTTTGCAATTGTTTGACAATAAAATCGATAATTTTGTGGGGGAAAAAGTGTTTAGAAATAAAAAGTATTATTGGATGTCGTTGTGGCTTGTGCAGCCCTTTGAGACACTCGTGATTTAGGGCTATTTAAATAAACTTTGATTGATTGACTTTGATATTACTTAAAAATATATATTTAATGGTAAAAAACAGAATATTTTTGCAATTGTTTGAGAATAAAATCGATAATTTTGTGGGGGAAAAAGTATTTTTAGAAATAAAAATTATTATTACTTTAAAAAAGTATATATTTTTGCAATCTTTTGAGAATAAGGTCGATAATTTTGCGGGGGAAATAGTATTTTTAAAAATAAAAAGTATTCTTACTTTAATAAAAAAAAAAATTATCAGAGAGAAAACTCACATTCTTGAGTCTTTATGCAAGCAAAAAAAATATTTTTCGAGGGTATGAGTTGTGATTTCATAGAAAACTGTAAGGGGAGAGAAAGTAATTTTAGGGAAAAACCTACAGGTATTGCAATAATATGTTTGTAATATTACAACTTTTTCTTGTAGGAATGCTATGTTTCATTCATTCTGATTGAATATTCCTTTGTAGTAATTTGTCAAATCTCACTTGGAATAAAACAAAAGATGCTTGAAAGCAAGAAACTTAATCTAACAATGTACAGTAAAAACAACACTAATGTTATTAGTTGCAGCAGGGAGAATAAGTTAGGATGTCTGTAAAGGACTTCAGTGCAGACGATGACAACATTTGTGCTGAGTCAGCTGTGTCACTTCTCTGGTCTTACGTCATCATGAAGGCCTCCAGGGTTGCTGTGCTTTCTCTGCACTTTCTATTCCCGCCACCGGGTGGCGATAGTCACCTGGTGGTGGCCGTCAATAACTTACTTCCGATCCAAAATGAGAAAAAAAATTCAAAGTAGCTCTAGAACCGCGAGAAGCCGGTGCCGCTGTTCCCGGCGTGTCAGTGAACGCACCACGTGACCCTTTTTTTCTGTTTGTTCCCTTCAAGCGCTTCCTGGCTGCTCCTCCAGAGGTTGTCAGTCACTGGTACTGGAGGTAGTTCTTCAGGGTCTGGGGCAGAGGGAGGCCCTCGATCTCCTGAAGGCGCTCGCGACCCAACGCCAGGCGGGCGGCACGCCGACACAAGTCCATCAGAGGAAGAGGCTCGGCTGAGGAGGAGGAGGAGGGCAAAGGTCAGAATAGTGGTTCTCAAACTTTACTTCACCAAGTTCCACCTTTAGAAAAAGACCTAAGTATTCATTAAGTACCACAATAATGACATCACTAAATACAGTAGTGTAGTTGACCTAAGTATTCATTAAGTACCACCATAATGACAACATTAAATACAGTAGTGTAGTAGACCTAAGTATTCATTAAGTACCACCATAATGACAACATTAAATACAGTAGTGTAGTAGACCTAAGTATTCATTAAGTACCACAATAATGACATCACTAAATACAGTAGTGTAGTTGACCTAAGTATTCATTAAGTACCACCTTAATGACAACATTAAATACAGTAGTGTAGTAGACCTAAGTATTCATTAAGTACCACCATAATGACAACATTAAATACAGTAGTGTAGTAGACCTAAGTATTCATTAAGTACCACCATAATGACAACATTAAATACAGTAGTGTAGTAGACCTAAGTATTCATTAAGTACCACCATAATGACAACATTAAAATACAGTAGTGTAGTAGACCTAAGTATTCATTAAGTACCACCATAATGACAACATTAAAATACAGTAGTGTAGTACACCTAAGTATTCATTAAGTACCACCATAATGACAACATTAAATACAGTAGTGTAGTAGACCTAAGTATTCATTAAGTACCACCATAGTGAGCAACATTAAAATACAGTAGTGTAGTAGACCTAAGTATTCATTAAGTACCACCATAATAACAACATTAAATACAGTAGTGTAGTAGACCTAAGTATTCATTAAGTACCACCATAGTGAGCAACATTAAAATACAGTAGTGTAGTAGACCTAAGTATTCATTAAGTACCACCATAATGACAACATTAAAATACAGTAGTGTAGTACACCTAAGTATTCATTAAGTACCACCATAATGACAACATTAAATACAGTAGTGTAGTAGACCTAAGTATTCATTAAGTACCACCATAATGACAACATTAAAATACAGTAGTGTAGTAGACCTAAGTATTCATTAAGTACCACCATAATGACAACATTAAAATACAGTAGTGTAGTAGACCTAAGTATTCATTAAGTACCACCATAATGACAACATTAAAATACAGTAGTGTAGTAGACCTAAGTATTCATTAAGTACCACCATAATGACAACATTAAAATACAGTAGTGTAGTACACCTAAGTATTCATTAAGTACCACCATAGTGACAACATTAAATACAGTAGTGTAGTAGACCTAAGTATTCATTAAGTACCACCATAATGACAACATTAAAATACAGTAGTGTAGTAGACCTAAGTATTCATTAAGTACCACCATAATGACAACATTAAAATACAGTAGTGTAGTAGACCTAAATATTCATTAAGTACCACCATAATGACAACATTAAAATACAGTAGTGTAGTAGACCTAAGTATTCATTAAGTACCACCATAATGACAACATTAAAATACAGTAGTGTAGTAGACCTAAGTATTCATTAAGTACCACCATAATGACAACATTAAAATACAGTAGTGTAGTACACCTAAGTATTCATTAAGTACCACCATAATGACAACATTAAATACAGTAGTGTAGTAGACCTAAGTATTCATTAAGTACCACCATAGTGAGCAACATTAAAATACAGTAGTGTAGTAGACCTAAGTATTCATTAAGTACCACCATAATAACAACATTAAATACAGTAGTGTAGTAGACCTAAGTATTCATTAAGTACCACCATAGTGAGCAACATTAAAATACAGTAGTGTAGTAGACCTAAGTATTCATTAAGTACCACCATAATGACAACATTAAATACAGTAGTGTAGTAGACCTAAGTATTCATTAAGTACCACCATAATGACAACATTAAAATACAGTAGTGTAGTACACCTAAGTATTCATTAAGTACCACCATAATGACAACATTAAATACAGTAGTGTAGTAGACCTAAGTATTCATTAAGTACCACCATAATGACAACATTAAAATACAGTAGTGTAGTAGACCTAAGTATTCATTAAGTACCACCATAATGACAACATTAAAATACAGTAGTGTAGTAGACCTAAGTATTCATTAAGTACCACCATAATGACAACATTAAAATACAGTAGTGTAGTAGACCTAAGTATTCATTAAGTACCACCATAGTGAGCAACATTAAAATACAGTAGTGTAGTAGACCTAAGTATTCATTAAGTACCACCATAATGACAACATTAAATACAGTAGTGTAGTAGACCTAAGTATTCATTAAGTACCACCATAATGACAACATTAAAATACAGTAGTGTAGTAGACCTAAGTATTCATTAAGTACCACCATAATGACAACATTAAAATACAGTAGTGTAGTACACCTAAGTATTCATTAAGTACCACCATAATGACAACATTAAAATACAGTAGTGTAGTTGACCTAAGTATTCATTAAGTACCACCATAATGACAACATTAAATACAGTAGTGTAGTAGACCTAAGTATTCATTAAGTACCACCATAATGACAACATTAAATACAGTAGTGTAGTTGACCTAAGTATTCATTAAGTACCACCATAATGACAACATTAAATACAGTAGTGTAGTAGACCTAAGTATTCATTAAGTACCACCATAGTGAGCAACATTAAAATACAGTAGTGTAGTAGACCTAAGTATTCATTAAGTACCACCATAATGACAACATTAAAATACAGTAGTGTAGTACACCTAAGTATTCATTAAGTACCACCATAATGACAACATTAAATACAGTAGTGTAGTAGACCTAAGTATTCATTAAGTACCACCATAATGACAACATTAAAATACAGTAGTGTAGTACACCTAAGTATTCATTAAGTACCACCATAATGACAACATTAAATACAGTAGTGTAGTAGACCTAAGTATTCATTAAGTACCACCATAATGACAACATTAAATACAGTAGTGTAGTAGACCTAAGTATTCATTAAGTACCACCATAGTGAGCAACATTAAAATACAGTAGTGTAGTAGACCTAAGTATTCATTAAGTACCACCATAATGACAACATTAAATACAGTAGTGTAGTAGACCTAAGTATTCATTAAGTACCACCATAATGACAACATTAAATACAGTAGTGTAGTAGACCTAAGTATTCATTAAGTACCACCATAATGACAACATTAAATACAGTAGTGTAGTAGACCTAAGTATTCATTAAGTACCACCATAATGACAACATTAAAATACAGTAGTGTAGTAGACCTAAGTATTCATTAAGTACCACCATAATGACAACATTAAAATACAGTAGTGTAGTAGACCTAAGTATTCATTAAGTACCACCATAATGACAACATTAAAATACAGTAGTGTAGTAGACCTAAGTATTCATTAAGTACCACCATAATAACAACATTAAATACAGTAGTGTAGTAGACCTAAGTATTCATTAAGTACCACCATAATGACAACATTAAAATACAGTAGTGTAGTAGACCTAAGTATTCATTAAGTACCACCATAATGACAACATTAAAATACAGTAGTGTAGTAGACCTAAGTATTCATTAAGTACCACCATAATGACAACATTAAAATACAGTAGTGTAGTACACCTAAGTATTCATTAAGTACCACCATAGTGAGCAACATTAAAATACAGTAGTGTAGTAGACCTAAGTATTCATTAAGTACCACCATAGTGAGCAACATTAAATACAGTAGTGTAGTAGACCTAAGTATTCATTAAGTACCACCATAATGACAACATTAAAATACAGTAGTGTAGTACACCTAAGTATTCATTAAGTACCACCATAATGACAACATTAAATACAGTAGTGTAGTAGACCTAAGTATTCATTAAGTACCACCATAATGACAACATTAAATACAGTAGTGTAGTAGACCTAAGTATTCATTAAGTACCACAATAATGACATCACTAAATACAGTAGTGTAGTTGACCTAAGTATTCATTAAGTACCACCTTAATGACAACATTAAATACAGTAGTGTAGTAGACCTAAGTATTCATTAAGTACCACCATAATGACAACATTAAATACAGTAGTGTAGTAGACCTAAGTATTCATTAAGTACCACCATAAAGACAACATTAAAATACAGTAGTGTAGTTGACCTAAGTATTCATTAAGTACCACCATAATGACAACATTAAATACAGTAGTGTAGTAGACCTAAGTATTCATTAAGTACCACCATAATGACATTAAATACAGTAGTGTAGTAGACCTAAGTATTCATTAAGTACCACCATAATGACAACATTAAAATACAGTAGTGTAGTAGACCTAAGTATTCATTAAGTACCACCATAGTGAGCAACATTAAAATACAGTAGTGTAGTAGACCTAAGTATTCATTAAGTACCACCATAATGACAACATTAAAATACAGTAGTGTAGTACACCTAAGTATTCATTAAGTACCACCATAATGACAACATTAAAATACAGTAGTGTAGTACACCTAAGTATTCATTAAGTACCACCATAATGACAACATTAAATACAGTAGTGTAGTAGACCTAAGTATTCATTAAGTACCACCATAGTGAGCAACATTAAAATACAGTAGTGTAGTAGACCTAAGTATTCATTAAGTACCACCATAGTGAGCAACATTAAAATACAGTAGTGTAGTAGACCTAAGTATTCATTAAGTACCACCATAGTGAGCAACATTAAAATACAGTAGTGTAGTAGACCTAAGTATTCATTAAGTACCACCATAATGACAACATTAAATACAGTAGTGTAGTAGACCTAAGTATTCATTAAGTACCACCATAATGACAACATTAAAATACAGTAGTGTAGTAGACCTAAGTATTCATTAAGTACCACCATAGTGAGCAACATTAAAATACAGTAGTGTAGTAGACCTAAGTATTCATTAAGTACCACCATAATGACAACATTAAAATACAGTAGTGTAGTAGACCTAAATATTCATTAAGTACCACCATAGTGACAACATTAAAATACAATACATACTTTTAAGTCATTTTGATAGTAGGCTAATATAGTTAATATATAGATTTTGTTTGTATTTTTGGTCCAATATGGCTCTCATCTATATCTTGTAGTTCTTTACCACAGTTTGAGAATCTGCGGTAGATGTCCAGAGCATCTAAACAAGTACCGTAGGTGTGCAGTCAGGAGTGTGATGTTACACACATTGAAATATTTACACCTGCTCCACATGACACCTCTCTCACAGCACCTGTCAATCTGATGTCTCACACCCACATTGTCTTATCCACCAATCACAGCCCAAGTCCTTTTCCCCATCCTCCTCTCCGGGGCCCACAGGACAGCTGGAGCCTATCCCAGCTGACTGTGTGAGAGGTGTAGTACACTCTGGGCCCGTCCCCCAGTCAGTCACATGGGGTAGGTCTTTGCCATGCACACAGGTGGAGGTTACACAACACCACAATTTGTCAATGCATCTTCCTGCCAGGAAATGTTGGGTGAAACAAGTGTCTTTGTGGGTCCTAAATGGCTGTCAAAGTGTCCCAACTTGTCAGATTATATCCTCAGCCATCTACTGTCCAGCTGAGATGCATGTATTATGATCTAGGATAAAGGAGCAGGGAAGCAGCAGACCACTCCATGATGTAAACATACACACAGGAAGTGGTCCATGTTAGCGTTTATAATAATATCACTAACACTTGTTAATATTCAAGTCACCAAGTATTGTTGGCGCTTTTTGAATGCTTATCTATCGGATTCTGTGGGCGGAATAGTGGAGCTCCCATTGGCTCGGACTTTTATTTACGTTTAATATTTAGAATGCATACAATTTTTTTTAAAAACAACTGTTTTGTCTCTCATAATGATTGTGAACGATAGGCAAAATTCCCCCAAAAAGTGCAGTTCCCCTTTAAAGCCTCCTATAACCGAACATGCATATTTTTGAAAACTTCTAGGAGTAAACGTGCACAAGCAGTTAAGGTTGGGTGATAAAATCTGTTTTATATATTAAGTTAAAGTTAAGGTACCAATGATAGTCACACACACACTAGGCGTGGCGAAATTATTCTCTGCATTTGACCCATCACCCTTGTTCACCCCCTGGGAGGTGAGGAGAGCAGCGAGCAGCAGCGGTGGCCACGCCCGGGAATCATTTTTGGTGATTTAACCCCCAATTCCAACCCTTGATGCTGAGTGCCATATATATATATATAAAAATTTATATATATATATATATA
>NC_084746.1:12868662-12926021 GCF_033978785.1 Entelurus aequoreus | reverse complement strand
TAGTGGCTGTTATTAGCATAAATACTATCAAAGTGTGCTTTCTAGTGGCTGTTATTAGCATAAATACTATCAAAGTGTGCCATCTATGAGCATAAATACTATCAAAGTGTGCCATCTAGTGGCTGTTATCAGCATAAATACTATCAAAGTGTGCCATCAAGTGGCTGTTATTAGCATAAATACTATCAAAGTGTGCTTTCTAGTGACTGTCATTAGCTTAAATACTATCAAAGTGTGCCATCTATGAGCATAAATACTATCAAAGTGTGCCATCTAGTGGCTGTTATCAGCATAAATACTATCAAAGTGTGCTTTCTAGTGGCTGTTATTAGCATAAATACTATCAAAGTGTGCCATCTATGAGCATAAATACTATCAAATTGTGCCATCTAGTGGCTGTTATCAGCATAAATACTATCAAAGTGTGCCATCTAGTGGCTGTTATCAGCATAAATACTATCAAATTGTGCCATCTAGTGGCTGTTATCAGCATAAATACTATCAAAGTGTGCCATCTAGTGGCTGTTATTAGCATAAATACTATCAAAGTGTGCCCTCTATGAGCATAAATACTATCAAAGTGTGCTTTCTAGTGGCTGTTATTAGCATAAATACTATCAAAGTGTGCCATCTATGAGCATAAATACTATCAAATTGTGCCATCTAGTGGCTGTTATCAGCATAAATACTATCAAATTGTGCCATCTAGTGGCTGTTATCAGCATAAATACTATCAAATTGTGCCATCTAGTGGCTGTTATCAGCATAAATACTATCAAAGTGTGCCATCTAGTGGCTGTTATTAGCATAAATACTATCAAAGTGTGCCATCTAGTGGCTGTTATTAGCATACATACTATCAAAGTGTGCCATCTATGAGCATAAATACTATCAAAGTGTGCCATCTAGTGGCTGTTATCAGCATAAATACTATCAAAGTGTGCCATCTAGTGGCTGTTATTAGCATAAATACTATCAAAGTGTGCTTTCTAGTGGCTGTTATTAGCTTAAATACTATCAAAGTGTGCCCTCTATGAGCATAAATACTATCAAAGTGTGCCATCTAGTGGCTGTTATCAGCATAAATACTATCAAAGTGTGCCATCTAGTGGCTGTTATTAGCATAAATACTATCAAAGTGTGCTTTCTAGTGGCTGTTATTAGCTTAAATACTATCAAAGTATGCCCTCTATGAGCATAAATACTATCAAAGTGTGCCATCTAGTGGCTGTTATTAGCATAAATACTATCAAAGTGTGCCATCTAGTGGCTGTTATTAGCATAAATACTATCAAAGTGTGCCATCTAGTGGCTGTTATCAGCATAAATACTATCAAAGTGTGCTTTGTAGTGGCCGTGAGTAGCACAGAGATTGAATGATTAAAAAATGAGAGTTTTCTGGCCAGAGACGAGGACAGGATGTCGGGGGAGTGCTGACGAGGGTGGTCAGTGGTAATAGGGAGGTTGTGACGGCTGTAATCGGCCTCCATGACACTTGTCCTCCCACATTGTCGCTGATCACTGCGAGGGGGAACAACTTTCTCCTCTTCAACTTTAATAAGCAGACATTCGCAAGTTCATTTGTGCTTCCTCTGAGAAGCGTTGACTCCAGAATGTGATAATCACATGTTGGCGGCACCGAGAGCCAAGATGAACGTCCATCTTCCTTCTATTAAGGAGACATGGGCACAAATCGTGTGATGGAACACGTCAAGACTTTAGGAGAGAGGATGCTTTTTTTTGGACATGAATCAGAGGGTTATTTTCAAAAATGACGCAATTAGCATGTCTTGGTTTCGGGTGCGTGAGGCGTCCTGGCGTGTGGCGGAACATTACGCGCTAGAGTCGTGACCGGCGTAAAAATAGGAGCTAAAAAGAATGCATAGGTCCTGATAAAACAGGGCGGGGCTAAGATCATCAACCGCAGTAACCTCCTCCTGCGAGCGCCACTAGAGGAGCATATGTGGCGTTGGAGCTGCCAAAAGAAGAAGAAAGGCGGTGACTAAAGTCGACACATTTAATGATTTTTCTACAGCCAATATTGGTATAAATAAGAATCCTGTACAGTTTTGTGTCCTGTCTCATGTCTAAGCCCCCGCCGTCTGTGACAATGCAATTAGACCCGTTATTAAAGGTCGGACGCCCTGTTTTGTTTGTCGAGAGGCGCCATTATCTCCCCTTCTCCCCCCGGCCTCCACCTTCCCGCCACACACCGGCTGTGACACTCCAGCCTGGAGGCGAAGCGGTTCCCGTTTCCGCCGCAGCCGCTGTACACGAAGGGGCGGCACTCGCCAGAGTGGGCGTGGAAGTACCAGAGGAGGGCGAAGTCGGAGCAGGCGCCTTCGCTCATGAGCTCCAGGCAGCGATCCCACCCTGGAAATGAAAAAGTACTGATGTTTGTAACATGATGACGTACAACAAAATAATAAACACCGATCAATTACTACGTCATCTACGTGGAAGCAGTCGTCTAATAAAGTGCTACCTCAGTTTTTCCTCAGTAATCCATTCCAATTTTCTCCATAAGGAATAATATAATTCCTATTAATGCTTTGCAAATAGGGCTGTCCCCATCCAATATTAATATCGGTTTGATATCAGCAAAAAAAAACCAGTATGGCGTTATGAGTGCTTGCATGTAAAATGTGAGATATAATGTGCGATACAAGCAGTCCTGCAGCGTGTTTACTTGTGCAAAGCTGGACAGTCAGTTAACATGTAAATGTCCTTCAATAAGCACACATAGTTGGTCTTTTCCTCTATTTTAGTCAAGTCATTTACAAAAGGTAAGCATGGTATATAGGCTATAGGCCAGTGGTTCTCAACCTTTTTTCAGTGATGTAACCCCCTGTGAAAATGTTTTTAATTCAAGTACCCCCTAATCAGAGCAAAGCATTTTTGGTTGAAAAAAAGAGATAAAGAAGTAAAATACAGCACTATGTCATCAGTTTCTGATTTATTAAATTGTATAACAGTGCAAAATATTGCTCATTTGTTGTGGTCTTTCTTGAACTATTTGGAAAAAAAGATATAAAAATAACTAAAAACGTGTTGAAAAATAAACAAGTGATTCAATTATAAATAAAGATTTCTACACATAGAAGTAATCATCAACTTAAAGTGCCCTCTTTGGGGATTGTAATAGAGATCCATCTGGATTCATGGACTTAATTCTAAACATTTCTACACAAAAAAATAAATCTTTAACATCAATATTTATGGAACATGTCCACAAAAAAATCTAGCTGTCAACACTGAATATTGCATTGTTGCATTGTAATGAATGGAATAGCCTACTTGATTTGATGTTCAGTTTATGAACTTACATTCATAATTTGTTGAAGTATTATTCAATAAATATCCCTGTATTTATAAAGGATTTTTGAATTGTTGCTATTTTTAGAATATTTTTGAAAAATCTCACGTACCCCTTGGCATACCTTCAAGTACCCCCAGGGGTACGCGTACCCCCATTTGAGAACCACTGCTATAGGCTACTAGGAGCGAGCAGCTACACAACAGCTAAGCACACAATAGCACACAAGCTAGACCTACGCAATAATAACTGAACAATACCGCCGTCTAAAACAGCACATTTGCAAATACGAACATATAATCATACTTGCATATTACATACACACACACAGTCTCCAAAGCACAAGCGTATTACAATGTCTCCAGTAACAAACGTGTCCACATCACTTGACTTACTGCGTCATGAGCTTATCGCCATGAATTATTGTGGCCGCTAAAAAAAAAAAGACCACTCCACTTCAACTTAAAGACAGCACAAGTCCATTCCAGACGGTGAGTAATAAATAGGTCAGTGTTTTTCATACCTACCATGGTTCTCTGTTTGACTACTTTCACTTGATCAAACATTTTCTAACATTCCATATGTAATATTAAAAAGTATGTATGATTACTACTGATATCGTATCGGATTAATATTGGTGTCGGCCAATATCGGCATTATACTTAAAGATAAAAAGTGGTATCGGAACACAAAACGCATTTCATAGAGAATAATTCTAGTTTTGCATGTAGAAAACAATGTAAAATACACTTAGAACATTATTTAACATCACTTTTATTTTCCTATTTTACTACAAGTGTTTTCTAGAATTCAAGAGTGTTTCTCACTTTCTTTATCAAACTGCTGACACTCACAACTTTCCGCGTGACGGTTTTGCTTTTTGTCTTGTTTACCATGAGTCCGGTTCTGTGCTCTTATTTTGTTACATCTGTTTCCTGTTTCGTGTCCAACATATTCCCTTTACTGTCTGTGCAGGTGTTTGTCATCAAAAATGAAGATGCCTCTTAAGAACAGTGATCGCTTTACTATTGTAGTGTAACATGTTTGTTACACGCATCCTTTGTGTCTTCACTGTCCTGCCCTTTTATTTTTCCACTTTTGTTTTGTGTGTGTAAGGAAAATCAAATACATTTTCTCTTGCACGCCATCTCAGTCTCTGCACTAACATGTAACAACATCCACCGTGGATTATTTTGCAGTCCTAATGTATAAAAGCCATCAAATCACCAATGCGTAATGAGAGTCAAACGATACTGAAGCATCGATCGTTATAAAACACAAGGAGTGATACCGGCTCCTCCGATACCTCGATGTGTGTGTCACTTTAAGGAAAAAACACTGCTGTGTCGTTTGACTGTGAAGCACCTGAAGTCGGGGGAATGTCATGTTTTGGTCTCCATCATTGATCAAAATGGAACTAAAGATATAGAAAAGTTCCAAAGCGTGGGATTATTTAGATTTAACAGTGCCAAATAAGGTGAACGTTCTTTTCCTGTTCATAATTTGGCTCATTTAACTGGAGTTGCACGTTTATATATATTGCTGCCCGGATATTTATAAAAAAATAATATTTGATAATTATTATTTGTATTTGCAGTTCAAATGTAGTGACTTGTTTAATCCAACAGACTATCATGAAACACTAACACAGTATCAGTGCAGTGTCAATACAGGTAGTGAGTGTGCCACATACCGTATTTTTCGGACTATAAATCGCTCCGGAGTATAAGTCGCACCGGCCGAAAATGCATAATAAAGAAGGCAAAAAACATATAAATCGCACTGGAGTATAAGTCGCATTTTTTGGGGACATTTATTTGATAAAACCCAACACCAAGAATAGACATTTGAAAGGCAATTTAAAATAAATAAAGAATAGTGAACAACAGGCTGAATAAGTGTACGTTATATGAGGCATAAATAACCAACTGAGAACGTGCCTGGTATGTTAACGTAACATGTTATGGTTAGAGTCATTCAAATAACTATAACATATAGAACATGCTATACGTTTACCAAACAATCTGTCACTCCTAATCGCTAAATCCCATGAAATCTTATACGTCTAGTCCAGGGGTAGGGAACCTATGGCTCTGGAGCCAGATGTGGGTCTTTTGATGACTTCATCTGGCTCTCGGATAAATCTGAGCTGACATTGCTTAACACGATAAGTAATGAATAATTCCGCTGGTAATCACAGTGTTACAAATAACGTTCAAAATATAAAACATTCTCATGCATTTTAATCCATGCATCCATTTTCTACCGCACCTGTTCAAGACGCCGCATTTATGGTAAGAAGTATTGTATTTATTATTGGTTAGCTTCAGAATAACAATGTTATTAAAACGAATAAGGGACTTATTGTTCTCTAAAAATGTTGGTCTTACTTAAAAATGCACACATTTAGTTGTATTCCGTGTTAAAAAATATTATATGGCTCTCACGGAAATACGTTTTGAAATATTTGGCTTTCATGGCTCTCTCAGTCAAAAAGGTTCCCTCTCTTACGTGAATGAGCTAAATAATAGTATTTGAAATTTTACGGTAATGTGTTAATAATTTCACACATAAGTCGCTTCTGAGTATAAGTCGCACCCCCAAACTATGAAAAAAACTGCGACTTATAGTCCGAAAAATACGGTACTCACTGAGGCGCCATTTCCCCATCCCTTTGTTGTTTCTTTGTTTGGGTGTTCGATTCTGCGTAATCATACACAGGACTAGTTTGTAACGCGCAATATTTGACCGTTTAATAACCAAGGCGCTACACACACAAAAAACATACAAAAAGTGGCGTTGTAAGACTTGTCTCTGCTTCGCCTTCAAATCTAGCACACTCTGTCAAACATTCATGGATTCCCTTTTGGGATGATTGCAAGAAAACTCATGACTCATAGATGGCGTGAAGATGAGTGTGAGTAAACAAGAAGAGGATGTGAGTCTCACCAGAGGCCCGCGATCCAAAAACCCGTCTTTTCGTCCTGGAGGCGGCGCCTTTAACGGGATCTGAAGAGTGGAAACGGGACTTTGTGAGGCGGCAGATTTAATATTCATGTGAGACGCAGCTAAAATAATCATTCCTGAAACAAGGGAGGGTGCAGATGGTTATTTGGACATTATTATTTGTATTATTATATAACGACAAAGTTAAGTTGTACAACTTCTCAGACAACACTGCGGAGAAATGGCGTCACTCGGTGTAAAAAAGTAACCTTCCCGGGGTTGGCGAAAGCTTGCCCGCTGTTATTGACGTTGGCAATGACAGCCTTTCATGCCTCGGATCACAATAAATTGGGCTGCTGATTGATCTTCTTGCAGCCGCTAATGAGCTCTGGGAAGTGTCGCCGCTTCTTGCAGCGTGTTGGCCCTCGCCATCACACTTTACTACTCTTCCATTGCTGCGTTACGGTAGTGTCATTACCAGTGCTGTTTGATGAGAGCAGAACCTCCATCTTGTCCTCCTCTTCCCCGACGTTGTCTTCATCTTCGTTAAGGTGGTCACTGTCTGCGGTTCTTCCATCGGGGTCAACTGACCGGACCATGAACTTGTAGTCTAAACCTGCTTGGACACACACACACGCTTTAACACGACTGCACTAATTGTCGTGTGTGTTTACATGTGTGTGTGTGGCACCGTGGTGTGTGTGTGTCCCTCTTATGGAACACAACAGATGGCCCCCACACATGCTGCTGCCACAGGAGTTCACACACACACACACACACACACACACACACACACACACACACACACACACACACACACACACACACACACACATACATTTTTGTATTTGTTACCTTCTTGAAACCTCCCAAAAATGCCTACCTCTTTAGGACCACCCTTTCTAGGTATATAAATATTTGTATTTACAACATTAATAATATATACATACTATGCGAATATAAAAAAGGTAAGCTTTTAGTTAATAATTTTTTTTCTGAATTTTTTGTTTGTAATTATTTATTTATTAATTTTGGCCAAAGGGGCCACATTTCACTTTTTTACACACACTTGTTATTTCATATGTTGGCCAGAGGGGGAGCACTTTTAAAACCGACACACAGTCAATTAGAAAAATCCCTCCTTTTTGGGACCACCCTAGTTTTGATAGATTTCACCACCAGGGGTGCAAATGAGATCTCTATATTTTGTTTTTTGTAATGTGCTGAAGGCCGATGACAAACCAGTCACGGACCACAGATGGCCCCTGTGCCGCACTTTGGGAAACCCAGTTGTAGAAGCAAACTGTTAATGGCCACTATAGTCTTAGTACTGTTTTGTTCATCCGATGGTCACATTGTCTTACGTCAGCACCGGAAGTCGTAAAATCAGCTGTTCACCTGGCGGGTTTTTTCGGGGATGAATAGGGAAGTCCTTCTTTAGCTGCCGTCTTGTTTTATCATATATTGCTGCCTTTGCACCGGTCAATGTTTACTTTTGTAGGCACATTAAAGGAACAAAAATCCTGACTTTGGAGCAATGTTCACAGACTCTAGTATTTGGCTCTCTATTACATGCAATGGTTTTCCGTTTTGGAACCATGATTTATGTCCTTTTCCTTGTCGATGTCTCAAGAAGGGTAGAAATGCAAGAACACACACACACACTCACACACGCACACACACACAAGGGCGTGCAATAAGGAGTTGAGTGTGTAGACTTACCACACTTGTGCACCACCTCCTGAGTGACTATGTTCTTCACTTCATGAGCCTTCACACACAAGAACATAATCAGTGTGTGTTTTCTAGTCCTCTGTGTGTGTCTGTGTGTGTGTGTGTTCGTGTGGGTGTACATACTGAGAGGCCAGGCTCTCCCTTCTCCCCCTTCACACCTCCACTCCCCAGCATTCCCTGCAAGAACACACAGTTATAATAAGGATATAGCGATGATGACAATGTTCAGGAGAGATTCTCACACTCTGTCCTCTCAGTCCTGGCATGCCCGTCGCTCCTTTTTCACACGGCTGCACTTTGCCTCTCCGGCCTCTCACGCCCTGCACACACACACACACACACACACACACACACACACACACACACACACACACACACACACACACACACACACACACACACACACACACACACACACACACACACACACACACACACACACACACACACACACACACACACACACACACACACACACACACACACACACACACACACACACACACACACACACACACTCTCAATCATTATCCATCCTCTGCATGAACTTAGAGGATTGCATGCTAACACTGAAGCATCTATGAGTTATTAAGTCAGGGGTCCCCAAACTACGGCCCACGGGCCGGATACGGCCCCCCAGCGTCCAAAATCCGGCCCGCGGGAAGCCCCAGGTTAAAAAAAATAAAAAATAAAACATTTAATTTTATTTTTTTGTATTATTTTCATTTTTTAAATTTGTCCTTACTAGTCCATTTTCCACCGTCTCCTAGCCACTCAGGCAAATCATATTGTCTAAAAATGCATTTTACCATCAATAACGTGACATGCAGCAAGTGCGTTCTTTAAGTCAATTAGTGCATGAGGAATATATATGTATGAATACATGTATATATTTATATATATATATATATATACACACACACATATAGACACATATACATATACTGTATACACATATATACACATATACATATATATATACATATATACACATATATACACATATACATATATATATATATACATATATACACACATACATATATATATATACATATATACACATATATACACATATACATATATATATATATATATACATATATACACATATACATATATATATACATGGACATATACATATACATAGACATATATACACACACATATATATACACATTTACATATACATATACATATATATACACACACACACACACACGCACACACACACACATTTACATATAATATATATACATATATACACATATACATATATATATACATGGACATATACATATACATAGACATATACATATATACACACACATATATACACATTTACATATACATATATACACACACACACACACACACACACACACACACACACATTTACATATAATATATATATATATATATATATATATACATACACACACATATATATATATATATATATATATATATATATATATATATATATATATATATATATATATATATATATATATATATAGCGCGGCCCCCAGCCAAATTGTTTTACCCCAATGCAGCCCCGGAGTCAAAAAGTTTGGGGACCCCTGTATTAAGTCCTATTTTTTTGTAGTAACCATGTGTGCGTAAGTTAGTAGGCAAAGTGCCAATGGTGTATTTCATTGTTGTAGACAGCACGGAAACAAAGAGTAGAAGAATGACGACACGTTGTGCTGCATACGGTTGTAAAATACGACGTACAAGGACACTGGGAATAATATTTCATAGGTAAGATTGTTATAAATAAAATGTGTATTATTAGCACATTTTTACAATGACAATAGAGTAAACTGCATGAAATTAATAAAGACAAAAACTAGTTATTCAATATATATGTTATGATCCGTTGCCCGGATCATGTTTTGTCTGTTTTCTGCACCCCTGGGTTTGTGTTTCAGTTGCCATGACTGCAGATTAGTTTCACCTGCCTCTGATTAGTGTTCGGGACGCTCACCTGCTCCTGGGCACTAATCAGAGAGCTATGTATTCACCGTTTCTTTCCACAATCAGTCTGGCCTCCTTGTTTGCATTGCGCAACAGTGACAACATTTTCTACCTGCTTCCATGCAAACCCGTACGCAAGTATTGTTCTATTACTTTTGATTGTTGTTTGTATGCTAGCTTCCACGCTAAGCTCTTCCTCAGTTTTGCCACCCGTGCTATCGGCACGCTTTTGTTTTTTCCTGCATGACTTATGCAAATAAATCATTTCCTACCAGCACGCTGTGTCCGGAGTTCCTGCTGCATCTAGGTAGAACGACCCCCGCGCTAAAATGCGCCACAGTCGTCACAATATACCCATTCTTTTAAATGGGAAATTGGTCCTGCTAAAACAGGGACGTCCAAAGTGCGGCCCGGGGGTCATTTGCGGCCCGCAGGTCATTTTTTAACGGCCCCACGGCCCATTTTAAAATACAATTAAAAAAAATAAAGTGGTATGAAAGACCAAACAGGTGAAATGTAACAAGAAAATGTTGCAATGTTTACTCTAATAACACAAAGCTGCCATGCAGGCTGTTTCTTTTTTTTTTTTTAAATAATAATGAATCAAAACCAATGTTATTATGTATTATTGACCTATCCAAGGCTCCAATTACGTCACATGAAATATTGCACTTTGAGATATTTTTTTGGGGAAAACGTTGCATATTTTGTTTGCCATATAAAAAATTTAGCTGTTTTTTTTTTTTTTTTTTTTTTTTTTTTTTTTTAAAGAAGGGCCTAAAACGAACAAACAAAAAACATAAACAACAATACAACTTATAATTGACGGATAGATCTGAAGTTGATCTCGAGATTATTGTGTTAAAAGTGAACAGTAAAAAAAAAATTATAATTTATTTTTTAACACTTTAATGAGTAGGACCCTTTTGGTTCCACAATAATTTTTGTGTGATTTATTTTTAAGTGTCATCGCTCAAAAAATAATAATGAATTAAAATCAACGGTGTTATGAGTTATTGACCTTTTTAAGGCTCCAATTATTATATAATCACAAATATTCCACTTAAAAATTTTATTGGGTGAAAATATTGCACATTTTGTGTTTTTTCCATAAAAAAACACGGTTTTCTTTGACAAAAAGAGCATACGACTTAAATCTTTAAAAACGTTATATTGACAGATAGACCTAATGTTGATCTAGGGATTTAAAACTTGAATAATAATAAAAATAATAATACTGAATAATGACACATTTTTAATATTTTTTTTACCAAAACCCTTTGGGGTCCCTGGGATCAAGCCTGAGTGGAGGCCTAAATGTATATTTTTTTATACATATATTGTATTGGTTTTTAAAATAAAAAAATATCAAAATGGCCCCCGCTTGCTTTGATTTTTCAGTGTGCGGCCCTCAGTGGAAAAAGTTTGGACACCCCTGCGCTAAAATGACCGCAACGTAGGCACATCGCTTGCTCTGGCTGCTTACATCTATGTTTGCAACTCTCAAAATAAACTTAAATGTATGTCTTGTTTCCAACTTTAAATCTAAAAAAACACATATCAAGTTGTCCATCTCCCCTTGTTCCTCACCTCCCTTTTCTGCAACTCTTTCCTGCTTTCTTCTCCCATCTGCTGGTGATCTATCAAAACTCATCAATGCGTCAGAGTCATCCACCTGCCAACTTGACACCTTGCCCTCCTCCCTGGTAATAGAAGCCCTGCCCACTCTTCTCCCTCTGATAACTGCAACCATCTATTCCTCCGTCACCTTTGGTTCGGTCCCATCATCTTGTAAAACCGCTGCTCTAACACCAATCCTAAAGAAACCTGGTTCAGACCGCAATATCTTCAACAATCTACATCCCATCTCTAACCTGCCATTTCTCTCAAAAATCTTGGAAAAAACAGTAGCCTTACAGATCCATGCCCATCTCTCCAGCAATCACCTTTATAAACACTTCCAGTCCCGTTTTCGTCCACACCACAGCACAGAAACAGCTCTTCTTAAAATCACAAATGACCTTCATTTGACATATCATTCCACCCTCCTTCACCGACTGGCCTCCATTGGTTTATCGGACACACCCCTAGCCTGGTTTCACTCCTATGTTTCTAAGGTAAAATCATTCTCATCCTATTCAACCCCCCCTCTCTTCTGGTGTACCCCAGGGCTCTGTCCTCGGCCCTATACTTTTCATCATCTACCTGCTTCCATTTGGTCAGATCTTCCGTAAACATAACATTCATTTTCACTGTTAGGCGGACGAAACCCACTCCAAAGCCTCTTCCACCTTTCCTCCCTACTCCCTTTGTGCCTGCTTAAAGGAAATAAAATCCTGGTTCACTAGTCATTTTTTTTTTAAATGAACAGTGATAAAACAGAGGTCCTCTTTGTTCCGGAGGACACAACGTCCACAGTTTCCAAAAACTATTTGAAATGTGGACTCGTCAGACCACAGAACACTTTTACGCATTGCATCAGTCCATCTTAGATGAGCTCGGGCCCAGCGAAGCCGGCGGCGTTTCTGGGTGTTGTTGATAAAAGGCTTTTGCTTTGCATGGTAGAGTTTTAACCTGCACTTACAGATATAGCGACGAACTGTAGTTAATAACAGTGGTTTTCTGAAGTGTTCTTGAGCCCATGTGGTGATATCCATTACACACTGGTGTCGGTTTTTGATGCAGTACCGCCTGAGGGTTCCAAGGTCTGTAATATCATCGTTTACGTGCAGTGATTTCTCCAGATTCTCTGAACCTTTTGATGATATTACGGACCGTAGATGGTGCAATCCCTAAATTCCTTGCAATAGCTCGTTGAGAAATGTCGTTCTTAAACTGTTCGACAATTTGCTCACGCATTTGTTCACAAAGTGGTGACCCTCGCCCCATCCTTGTTTGTGAATGACTGAGCATTTCATGGAAGTTGCTTTTATACCCAATCATGGCACCCACCTGTTCCCAATTAGCCTGTTTACCTGTGGGATTTTCCAAATAAGTGTTTGATGAGCATTCCTCAACTTTTTTCAGTCTTTTTTGCCACTTGTGCCAGCTTTTTTGATAATTTCTTGTCTTTGCAGTGTATTCAATTGAATATAGGTTGAAAAGGATTTGCAAATCATTGTATTTTGTTTTTGTTTACGATTTACACAATGTGCCAACTTCACTGGTTTTGGGGTTTGTATTTAAAATGTGTATAGGTCCATCTCGGACAGAAACATATTTTGAATAAGGCTCCAAGAACAAAGTAACAAGAGTGTTTTAGCATTGCATTTTCAAATGCATGAAATATATAGCCAGCTTCATGCTGATTCAACAACAAACAATTACAAAATATTAAAAATAAACAAATAATATCAAAACATAATTTAAGTAACATGACTGTGATGAGATTTGAACCCCCATCCATCGTCAAAATTTAAATATGAAATACGCAGAAAATTAAATGAGGGAAATTACTTTTGTTTTTCCTGGGGTCTGCAGAGAATGTGAATGATGCAGCTTCCTGTGGATCATGTGACTTGTGGAATATTCCACAAATAAAGGTTTGGACAACTTGCGGGGTCGTGGTGATGTGTCAGGGGGGTCGCGAGCAGCAGCGGAGATTTTCATTATTTTGTCTCCACTCAAGTATTCATGTTAGAACGATACAGAGCCTGCGGCGAGGTGGCAGCAATGCTCAGTCCGTCCAACTGGCTCTCTGTTCTACCCAGGAGTAGTGAGTACACAGAACCACGTGTACTTACTACTCCTACCCCCACTATATTGTTGTTTCTTAAAGAAAAAAATGCCACCAGTGTGAAATTTAAACTTGGTTTGAAGAAACACAAGAGAAGGTAGAATAAGTCAAAATATGGTTTTAATATCATCATTGCGTGTACACAATAATGCTGACGTGCAGTGAAATAAATGCTGCTTAAAGCAGCTTTTTTTGATGCTGCATTGTGCACCACATAGTGTGTACCTAATGCTGTGACCGGTGAATCTATTTAATGTTTATTTTCATTTGTGACAAAAAAAAATGTAATTGACACAGTACTGATGTTCGTATATTTAACATTGTACATTTTCTAAAGATAAATTGATACTTGTAGATATGGTGGGGTGTGGGGGGTTTCATTTGCAATCTAAAGTTAATAATTTGCAGACATACTCAGAAAGTGAGTTAGAAATGTAACAGTGGAGCAAAACGTTTGTAAAATTTACAGTGAAACATATCCAATACATGTTATCTAGACCCAAAGGAAGATTTGAATCATCATAGGTACCCCTTAATAAAATATAAAAAAATAAGTTAATTTTAACAAGTACCTTTGGTCCTGCCAACCCATGGAGCCCAGGGGTTCCTGATGGTCCTCGGCTGCCGTCCTTTCCTGGTTTGCCTGGTGACCCTTTGAACCCAGGGAAGCCTGGGAAACCTGTGGCACCCTGCAAAAGAAGATACAACATATTTACATAAACCCCAAAACAGAACAATTTGTGTTTAAAAATAACATTTCAATCAGGGGTCTGAACCTCAATTTAACTGGCGGCCACTTAAGGTTTGGGTGAGGCTGGGCCACACAAAATAGTCACTTCAATATCACATTTTAACCATTTGTCCAACTTTGTTAACTACAAGATTTTGTCATTGCACCCAAAAATTACAACAAAACGTGTTAACAGTCAACCCTTTCAAGAAACAGAAAGAGAACTATGACAGGACTAGAATAGAATAGAATAGAATAGAATGGACTTTATTGTCATTATATTTGCATATAACATGAGACTAAAGGGTGGCTACATGGGTGCCTCCCTGTAAAAGACAGGGAAAGAAAACTTAAGAGGAATAAGGAGGCAAAGAGAAAAAGACCAATCCCAAACTGCACCTCTGAGGAAGTGCAGTTCCATTAGCCTGGCATCAAACAAAGTCAACATCCCAGGTGTCCTTGAAGGAAGGGATTTAGGAGAGTCTTTCACTGCAATGGTCCCACAGGGGAATGTACAACATGATCTTGCCAAGGCCAGTGCAGGGGGAGCCAAATTGTAGATAAGGATTGTTTTGGTTAGGGTGAGCAGATGCATTCCAATAGATTTATCTACTGTAGTTGTCCTTTCAGGCTCTCAAATTTACCATAATCTCACCTTGCAGAGCTGAAAGCTTATCCAAGGTGTTATCCAGTTTGTGATTTAATTCAAAAATAGCCACAGTGTGAGTGCCTACAGCCCTGCCCATCCCGTCAATCATGACGGGCAGCCTCTGGGCACCTTCAACGACTAACACCATATTCCAAATCTGTCGATAGACCAGAGCAACGCTCTATACATGTAGTTCCAAATAGATAGATATATTCAATATCCTCAACGGAAAGAACTACCAGGCACATGAGACTCCACTTCTCCAACGAGACCATCGTATGTATATCCAGCCGCAAATGTTCCATCAGATTGATTGATTGATTGAAACTTTTGTTAGTAGATTGCACAGTGAAGTACATATTCCGTACAATTGACCACTAAATGGTAACACCCGAATAAGTTTTTCAACTTGTTTAAGTCGGGGTCCACTTAAATTGATTCATGATACAGATATATACTATCAAATATATACTAACATCATAATACAGTCAGAACAGGCAGGTACCCCCGAACCTGAGTTTCTCGTTGAGAAAATATTGTCAATTGCGTTGCAAGAGCAATTGATCAATTCCATGTTTTAGATTTGGATAACAGTGCAAAAGACAGACTCTTAAAAAGTTAAGACAAGGCAAAGAAGCCAAGCAGGGAACTCTAAGGGAGGGTAAAGGGAAGAGTCTGCCTTCAGTGAGAGCAAGCAATGAAAAACTACGGTACTTTTACCAGCAACTATATTGAACTTGAGCTATGCTAGACCAGGGGTCACCAACCTTTTTGAAACCAAGAGCTACTTCTTGGGTACTGATTAATGCGAAGGGCTACCAGTTTGATACACACTTAAATAAATTGCCAGAAATAGCCAATTTTCTCAATTTACCTTTAACTCTATGTTATTATTAATAATTAATGATATTTATCTTTGTGGAAACACCGATCATCTTAATGATTTCTCACATGTGCAACACTTTATTTTTATATTTTCTCTAAGTGCACATTTTTCAAATTGAACATTTTCAAATGATCACCTCTAAGACAGTCTTGTGAAATCACAATATCCCATTTTAAATAGCTAGCCACTAACAGTTTTTAACAAATCATGAATTACTTTACACCATGTTTGTACAAATATTAACTTATGTTAAATACAAAAGTCAAGTCTCAAATTTTTGAATAAATCATGTCACACTTTGAACTGGACACCAAATCTGTTATCTGTTTCTTTGTCAGTTAGTGAAGACCAAGTCTTTAAAATATTTTCTTGGATTTTCAAATTCTATTTGAGTTTTGTCTCTCTTAGAATTAAAAATGTCAAACAAAGCGAGACCAGCTTGCTAGTAAATAAAAAAAATTAAAAAAATAGAGGCAGCTCACTGGTAAGTGCTGCTATTTGAGCTATTTTTAGAACAGGCCAGCGGGCTACTCATCTGGTTTTCACGGGCTACCTGGTGCCCGCGGGCACCGCGTTGGTGACCCCTGTGCTAGACCTTAAATTATTATAAAAATATAATCTTGAATGTAAAAATTTTATATTTTGACACTGTTGAGATTCCCAGTAGACGGTCAGAGATACTTACTCTTGCTTACAGGAAGTTGCTATTTGTGTTACCAAATGTATGCTTATTGTGATGTCCTTTTTGTAGTTAGTGTTCTTGCCATAATATATTTAACGATTAACCGCCCTGGGTGTGTGGTCCACAATTACACTAAACTATACAATTAATTAGAGGGCCACAAAATATGGGTCTACAGGCTGCGAGTTTGAGACCCCTGATTTACAAACTTTATTCGATACGTTCTCTTAAAGTCATGTTTCAAACCTTTACTCCTTTTTCTCCTGGGTCACCAGTAACGCCATCGATACCGGCGTTGCCTTTGTCGCCCTGATGGAACAGCACATTGAATGAAGGGTCTGAGAAAAGAGTATCAACATGCTCTACCTTCCGTCCAGGCAGTCCATTCAGGCCAGGTATGCCGGGGGTGCCAGGTGTCCCTCCATCCCCCTGTTCAGCAGAGATAATGGTCACACAGCATTCGTGACGAATTGAAACGTGGCTGAGTTACAAACCTTGTCACCATTTCTGCCAGGACTCCCAGTCCGTCCCGGGAAGCCCCGGAATCCCTTGTCTCCCTTCACGCCTTTATCTCCTGGTGATCCTACGTCTCCTGCATCCCCCTGAGAAACCAGAAGTGAAATATGCATGATGATGTAAAGACTTGAGGAGCATAAAAGTACCTGATGACCCCTCAGGCCTTGCAGCCCTGTGTCTCCTTTGTCCCCTTTGGTCCCATTCACTCCATTGCCTCCGCTGTGACCCTTAAAGTAACATAATTATATTAAATAGTAGTATAATTTAGGTCACGTACAGTACTGTACGTATTTACCATGACTCCATTGATGCCTGCTTCTCCTGGATCTCCCTGTAGGAAATCAACGCAATTTTTATGAGAAACCATGTAAGAGTTAGTGACAAAAGTCACCAGACCTTCTGGCCGACTGGTCCTCGAGGTCCAAAACGTCCCATCATGCCCTTAAAACCAGCATCTCCCTTCAAGCCCTAGGAACAATTCAAATGCAACGACAATTGATCATTTGTGTAGAAAGGGATTTATCTAGTGGTGAAGTTGAATATTTACAACTCTGCTTATTTAGAGGTACTGCTTTCTGATTTTTCAGTACGCACACTTAAAGGCCTACTGAAACCCACTACTACCGACCACGCAGTCTGATAGTTTATATATCAATGATGAAATCTTAACATTGCAACACATGCCGATACGGCCGGGTTAACTTATAAAGTGCAATTTTAAATTTCCGCTAAACTTCCGGTTGAAAACGTCTAGGTGTGATGACGTATGCGCGTGACGTCAATCGTTGAAACGGAAGTATTGGGACACATTGTATCCAATACAAAAAGCTCGGTTTTCATCGCAAAATTCCACAGTATTCTGGACATCTGTGTTGGTGAATCTTTTGCAATTTGTTTAATGAACAATGAAGACTGCAAAGAAGAAATCTTTAGGTGGGATCGGTGTATTAGCGGCTGGCTGCAGCAACACAACCAGGAGGACTTTGACTTGGATAGCAGACGCGCTATCCGACGCTAGCCGCCGACCGCATTGATGATCGGGTGAAGTCCTTCGTCGCTCCGTCGATCGCTGGAACGCAGGTGAGCACGGGTGTTGATGAGCAGATGAGGGCTGGCTGGCGTAGGTGGATAGCTAATGTTTTTAGCATAGCTCTGTGAGGTCCCGTTGCTAAGTTAGCTTCAATGGCGTCGTTAGCAACAGCATTGTGAAGCTTCGCCAGGCTGGAAAGCATTAACCGTGTAGTTACAGGTCCATGGTTTAATAGTATTGTAGATTCTCTGTCTATCCTTCCAGTCAGGGGTTTATTTCTTTTGTTTCTATCTGCAGTTAAGCCAGATGCTATCACGTTAGCTCCGTAGCTAAAGTGCTTCGCAGATATATTGTCGTGGAGATAAAAGTCACTGTGAATGTCCATTTCGCGTTCTCGACTCTCATTTTCAAGAGGATATAGTATCCGAGGTGGTTTAAAATACAAATCCTTGATCCACAATAGAAAAAGGAGAGAGTGTGGAATCCAATGAGCCAGCTTGTACCTAAGTTACGGTCAGAGCGAAAAAAGATGCGTCCTGCACTGCACTCTAGTCCTTCACTCTCACGTTCCTCATCCACAAATCTTTCATCCTGGCTCAAATGAATGGGGTAATCGTTGCTTTCTCGGTCCGAATCTGGACAAGGAGGACGGACGGTTCGAAAGACAAGTGAGGGAAGCCGTCAAGGTTGAAAAACCATCCCTGAACAAATGAGGTGGTCTCCGACACCACCTGTCTTCCACATACAACACTGTCCTTTCAACCATTCCTAAAACTTCCTAGACTTTTGACAAGAACAAGAAAGTTTGATCATTATACGCCTATACTGGCTCACCTGCACTGGCTTCCTGTGCACTTAAGATGCGACTTTAAGGTTTTACTACTTACGTATAAAATACTAAACGGTCTAGCTCCATCATATCTTGCTGATTGTATTGTACCATATGTCCCAGCAACAAATCTGCGTTCGAAGAACTCCGGCTTATTTGTGATTCCTGGAGCCCTAAAACAGTCTGCGGGCTAAATAGCGTTTTCTATTCGGGCTCCAGTACTCTGGAATGCCCTCCTGGTAACAGTTAGAGATGCTACCTCAGTAGAAGCATTTAAGTCCCATCTTAAAACTCATTTTTGTATACTCTAGCCTGTAAATAGACCCCCCTTTTAGACGAGTTGATCTGCCGTCTCTTTTCTGCTCTACCCCCCCTCTCCTGCGTGGAAAGGTTATTAGATGACCACAGATGAAGGGCTAGCTGTTCAAAGTCGGGTCCCGGGGTGTACCACTCATATGTGCATCAGTTGATGACGTCTCTGCGCTGCTGACTTGTCGCCACTCAAGATGATCCCCTGCTGGCCCCACTATGGACTGGACTCTCACAATATTAACTACTTTGGGCGGCATGGCGTAGTGGGTAGAGCGGCCGTGCCAGAAACCTGAGGGTTGCAGGTTCGCTCCCCAACTCTCACCATCCAAAATCGCTGACATTGTGTCCTTGGGCAGGACACTTCACCCTTGCCCCCGGTGCCGCTCACACCGGAGAATGAATAAGTTGTAAAAATGAATGATAGGTTCTCACTTCTCCGTGAAGCGCTTTGAGGGTCTAGAAAAGCGCTATATAAATCTAATCCATTATTAGTATTATTATTACATCCACTCGACATCCATTGCACTGGTACCGCACGGTTTCTCATTGGATCCCATTGGGTTGAGCTTTTTCTTGCCCTGATGTGGGATCTGAGCCGAGGATGTCGTTGTGGCTTGTGCAGCCCTTTGAGACACTTGTGATTAAGGGCTATATAAATACCGCTGTAAAAAAATGACTCACAGCCAAATCGTGGTTCTTATTTATTACGATTCTGAATCGATTCAAAATTTTCAAGAAGCAATTGTTTTGGCCATCTCTTGCTGAGACACTACACATATAAACATTCCATCATATCATATCACACATCCATTTTCTACCGCTTGTCCCTTTCGGGATTGCGGGAGGGGGGCTGGAGCCTATCTCAGCTGCATTCAGGCGGTAGGCGGGGTACACCCTGGACAAGTCACCACCTCACCGCAGGGCCAACACAGATAGACAGACAACATTCACTCTCACATTCACACACTAGGGCCCATTTAGTGTATCTAATCAGCCTATCCCCAGGTGCATGTCTTTGGAGGAAAGACACAGAAAGACCCCAAGCCTGGGGATCGAACCCAGGACCTTCGTATTGTGAGGCACATGCACTAACCCCAGCACCACCGTGCTGCCCTGCGTTAGACCATCATATCATATCATATCATACGTCAGCAGCCAAGATGAGTTTTTGTAACCTGTTTTGTAAATGTCATTTTATTATTTATATACGGAATAATATATTGTGAGAATTAGTTTGAATTGAGAATTAATTCTGAATCGAATAGTCAGTCGGAATCAAACTGAATCCCGAATTGTTGTAAGATTCACATCCCGACTGGCTGTAACACTACCTTGACTCCAGGGGGCCCATCCTCGCCCTTCTCTCCTTTATCGCCATCAAAACCCGCAGAGCCTCTTTCACCCTGTAACAAACCAAACGGTTCAATCAGGTCTGACACGGACGGAGGGACTCCAAGTTCTCACCGCGTCTCCTTTGGCCCCTTTGAACCCACGAGGTCCTTGTATTTGAAGCGCACTCCCCTGTAAGCCATGGATCAGGCGGTTACAGGCTAATATAGCTTGTAGCTAACGAAACAGACGTACCCGCTCTCCTCTGACTCCTGGCAAGCCGCTTTCTCCCTGAAGTTACACGTAAAAAAAACATAGATCATTGTCACGCTTAGTCAGAAGAAACACAACATCTCACCTTTGCACCTTTGTAGCCACTCATGCCCTTAAGACCCTAAAACAGAGAAAATAATGTAAACTCTTCTACATGTAAATCATTTTAAAGTGTGAAACAAAATGCTTACTATGTTTCCTGGAGCCCCCGACACACCTGGGGAGCCCGAGCCACCCTGAAATAGAGTCCATGAGTCAGCATAAATGGAAAAGAAAAAACTTAAAATATTTTAGCATGGACTAAAAGCAGTGGGATATTATATTTCTTTGTTAAACACCTTTTTTCCAGGGAAGCCAGTCAAACCCTGAGGTCCTGGCTCTCCAATAACACTGTCACCCTTAAGAGATTTTTTTTAGTATTTTTCCAATAAATATATCATAATGTTTGAAGATATTACAGCATATAAGTGTTTATTTAGTGTGCATTTACCTTCTCTCCTTTTACCCCAGCCATGCCAGGAGGCCCCTGAAATAAAGCATGATCGAATTTAGTCAAAGATCCTACATAAGCTTAAAAATAATCTAAATATCAAAAATCTCAGTCTGACACTTATTAAGTGTGTTAAACAATACCGGGAATACCAACACTTGAGGTGTCCTGATCCGATATTGATATCGGATGTCGGTCCATCATCAAAAAAAAAGTATAGGATTATATCTGCTTGCATGTAAAATGTGAGATATAATGTGCGATACAAGCAGTGCTGCAGCGTGTTTACTTGTGCAAAGCTGGACAGCCAGTTAACATCTAAATGTCCTCAAATAAGCACACAAAGTTGGTCTTTTTTTCTTTTTTAGTCAAGTCCTTTACAAAAGGTAAACATAGTAGGCTATAGTCTAGCAGCTACACAATCCACTTTAATTTAAAGACTGCATTATTCTGTTTGTGTAATTTCACTTGATCAAACTTTTTCTAACAGTCCACACTACAAAATGATAAAAGTATGTATGATTCCTGCTGAATACTCAAGGCTCCAATATCAGTGTTGTATCGGAAGTAAAAAAAATTGTATGGGGGACCCCTAATAAAAACAACACAATAATATAAATGTGTATTAATTACGTCAGGTCCTACTGCTCCTGTAAGTCCAGGGGCTCCCGGCACCCCGTTTTTCCCCCGTCTGCCTCGCTCCCCCTGCATAGACAACAAACATTCCACTTTCACTTTCAAAGCGTCCAAGCTTCTGTGAGCAACTTTATGTCTCAGTACTTCTCTGCCTGGCTCTCCGGGGTCCCCTGGTGGGCCTTTAATGCCCGGGAGACCCTGAATCCCGGGGCTACCGCGGATGCCCTGGATGCCCTGAGCACCAGGCGGCCCCATCTCCCCTGGTTCCCCCTGAGGGTTTGATGGAAGTCAGTGCAGAGAATTGCATTAGTTTAATTGCTTATGAAAAACTCACATTCAATGTGAAATTCATCAACTTTCCTGTTATTATTGTATATTTTTCAGAAACAGAATGTGATTCAGGACCGCTGCTTCTTTGGAATAATTGCTTTTCAATTAAACCTTTATGGGTTCATGTGCACATAAACAACCTTCAATGAGTCAGTGGGCCAATTAAATTCCCCCAATTGAAATATTAACGAGAAGCAAAGTCAATCAACTTTAAAGTGATTGAGTTTTGATCATTTGTTCCTGCGTCACCTTGTTGCCGGGCAGACCAGCTTGGCCCTCAGGCCCTCGGTGGCCGATGCCTGGCTCTCCCTGGACACATTGAAAACTGCCTTTAACTTTATCATAACATTGATGTCATAACTGTATGAACATTTATAAATATAAACAAATACCTTTTGCCCTTTTTCGCCAATGTCCCCCTGCAGAAAAATAGCACATATCAGAGTTGGAGAACACCAACAATCGGTGCCATTTGCATCCCTAGGGAATAAAATGTATACATGCAGGATACAATTAACTGCAAAATATTTTTTTACAAGGCAAAAGTGTCTCGAATAATAGTCGTTTGCGGATTCACTAAATTGCTTTTTTTTTCTTTTTTCTTTTTTAAAGCCTTTTCTTTGTATTTTCGGCCTAAATTGAACTTTTTCGAGCACAAAAATGGCTAAATTAAGTAAAAATATCAATACCACAGTAGTATTGGCGAGTAGATGAGACCAAACCAATCAGAGCACACTGTTGAGTATGGTGGCCACTGATTGCCTCAGCCTCATTAGGCATTCAGTCACGGATGCCTATTATTATTATTTCATATCTAAATCTCTCATAATGTAAAAAAAAAAGAAGAATTGTCGAGGTTTGTTATGCTTTAGTTATGAAAAAATCTAATTTATAATTGCTGCTTTGCGGATTAACCACAAACAGACCCAGAACCCAATTGACAGCGATAAACGATGGTTTACTGTACATGATTTCTGTAGTTCATGTATTTATATAGTTTATTTATTTAAGTAGTTCAACATGTGCATTATCTACAGCTGTCAAATGATTAATTTCAATATCACATTAATCCATACTTGCCAACCTTGAGACCTCCAATATCGGGAGGTGGGGGGGCGTGTTTGGGGTGGGGGCGTGGTTGGGGCGTGGCTAAGGGCGTGGTTAAGAGGAGAGTATATTTACAGCTAGAATTCACCAAATCAAGTATTTCATATATATATATATATGAAATACTTGACTTTCAGTGAATTCTAGCTATATATATATATATGTATATATATATATATATATATATTTTATTTTTATTTTATTTTTTATTTTATTATACATATAAATAAAAGACATACTTGAATTTCAGTGTTCTGCAGGCTATCCAGTAGGTGGCAGTATTGTCCTGTTTAAGAGTGTCACAACATTGCTGTTTACGGCAGACGAACTGCTTTACGATAGACTAAACGTGACTGCTGTTGTTGTGTGTTGTTACCGCGCTGGGAGGACGTTAATGAAACTGCCTAACAATAAACCCACATAAGAAACCAAGAACTCTCTCTCCTTGTTGTGCACTCTACGATGTTATGACGTCATTGGGCAGGCAAGCTGCTGGGAAAGCGGATGTGAGAACGGCTGTCCCCACTCGGGTCCGCATTGAGCTGGAGGGGGCGTGGCCTCCAGCTGCGGCTGAATACCGGGAGTTTGTCGGGAGAAAATCTCTGCCGGGAGGTTGTCGGGAGAGGCGCTGAATAACGGGATTCTCCCGCTAAAAACGGGAGGGTTGGCAAGTATGCATTAATCACATTTTGATTTTCTATTAATTGGGATTAATCACTACGGATGTGAATAAAACAATAAATTCTAATTCCATTTGATTCAGATTCTTGAGGTTACAAAACCTCCTCCTGGCTGACGTATATTTTTTCTCACTGGCACTCATCGAGGGCGGACGCTCCCCTTTCCTCTCCCTTATCTCTCCTGCTTGCTTCTTTGTCTTGTCTTGTCTTGTCTTAACTTTCTTGTGGCCTCTTTTTGCACTGCTCTCCAAATCTAAACATTGGAACTATTTAACTGGCCTCAATGAAATTGACAAGATGGGGGAACCAGCTTGTTGTGACAGAGCGGTTGTTGCTGGACACACGACAGACTCTTGGGAGAAGGAGTGCCACGTGCCTGGCAACCCTTTCAGTCGAGGACGTGAAGATATCTACCTGTTCGGAATAATGACAACAGGACATCTGCTGATTGGAGTAAGCGTTGCTCTGGTTTGTCGACAAATTTGAAGTGGCTGGCAGTCTTCAAAGTACCCCAAAACTGCCACAAATGATTGGAGGATGCGGGAAGAACTGTGGACACTTTGTGATTTAGATCACATCGGACTGTCTGCCCCGCAGGATGAATTTTGAGGACCAGTCATAGACAATTTAGACTGAAAAGCAAATTGTATTTTCACTCGCATACAAAACATTCTAACTTGGATTGTTTCCCTGACTTCTAGACTCTCCCGAAGGACAGTGCGTTGAAGACACAACAAACTCCCTCTTGTCTCTCATGGACATGCACCTGTTGTTGTTAACTTTGGACTGACTAGCGACTGCACGACACCAAGGCCGCGGAACAGAGACACATGGCAGGCAAACACACACACACACATGCATCCACAAAAAATATACGCCACACACACATACCCCACCCCCCATCCAATGCCCTTGACGCGAATCCCTTAGGGGCGATGGACGGATGGGCAGCGCCTGAATAGCTGCAGCCTGCCACCGTAGCCCCCACTCCCTCCCCTCTGTTGCTAGTCTCGAGATACATGTTGTAATATGTATATGTGCTTTGCTATGGAGGTTTTTTCCCACTCCAGACTGGGCTCCTTGAGGAGCCCAATCTAGATTGTATTTTTTTTACTCATCCTTCCCCAGCGTTTACCTTTTTCCCATCTTTTGCGGGGCGCCCATTAGTGTTCCTGTTCTGTAACCCTGTACACTGTTTGTTTGTCTAATCTTGAACGGGTTTGTGCTGAAAACAAAGTTTCGTTGTACTTGTGCAATGACTATAAAGACCTACCTACCTACCTATACGTGCAGCAAGTAAGCAAGGCCTAAAAAATGTAACACGTTTGAATCGATTCAGAATCGTTTCAAATAAGAATCACGGTTCGGATGTGAATCGATTTTTTTTCCGGCACTCCTATTAATCACAATCACTTTTTGGTGGTACTTTCCTTGATAGCTCATGTTTACTTCTTGTTGTCCATGTACTAGTAGCACTCTTGCTAGCGGCTGCCTCAAAAAGGTGATTTGCTTTTTTAACTTATTTGTTTCAAACCTGTTGTGCATTTATGACAAGAGAATGAATCACTGCAAATATGTATTTTTGGATGCATTTGGAAGCGGCCAAGCACACCAGTGCTCCTCACTCATGCTTGCACTTATAAATGCATTGACCTGATCACTGACCCAATACCAACACATACCTTTCAGGTAACCTGTGGTTAACGTAAAGAAATAAATTATGCGATTATGCTGTATTTATATATGATTAATGCAATATTTTTGTGAACTTTAGCAGCCCTAGTATCATCAGATTTAGAGTTTAAAAAGTTTTGAGTTTGACAAACAAATGGCACCGATTCAGTTGAACGGTGATTGGCATCGAATGAGAGATAAATACGCAAATACGGTGTTAGCTTTCACTGTTATGCTGATGACACCCAACTCTACATGCCCCTAAAGCTGACCAACATGCCGGATTGTAGTCAGCTGGAGGCGTGTCTTAATGAAATTAAACAATGGATGTCCACTAACTTTTTGCAACTCAACGCTAAGAAAACGGAAATGCTGATTATCGGTCCTGCTCAACACCGACATCTATTTAATAATACCACCTTAACATTTGACAACCAAACAATTAAACAAGGCGACTCGGTAAAGAATCTGGGTATTATCTTTGACCCAACTCTCTCGTTTGAGTCACACATTAAGAGTGTTACTAAAACGCCCTTCTTTCATCTCCGTAATATCGCTAAAATTCGTTCCATTTTGTCCACAAGCGATGCTGAGATCATTATCCATGCGTTCGTTACATCTCGTCTCGATTACTGTAACGTTTTGTTTTCGGGCCTCCCTATGTCTACCATTAAAAGATTACAGATGGTACAAAATGCGGCTGCTAGACTTTTGACAAAAACAAGAAAGTTTGATCATATTACGCCTATACTGGCTCACCTGCACTGGCTTCCTGTGCACCTAAGATGCGACTTTAAGGTTTTACAACTTACGTATAAAATACTACACGGTCAAGCTCCAGCCTATCTTGCCGATTGTATTGTACCATATGTCCCGGCAAGAAATCTGCGTTCAAAGAACTCCGGCTTATTAGTGATTCCCAGAGCCAAAAAAAAGTCTGCGCGCTATAGAGCGTTTTCTATTCGGGCTCCAATACTATGGAATGCCCTCCCGGTAAAAGTTAGAGATGCTACCTCAGTAGAAGCATTTAAGTCTCATCTTAAAACTCATTTGTATACTCTAGCCTTTAAATAGACTCCCTTTTTAGACCAGTTGATCTGCCGTTTCTTTTCTTTTCTTTTCTACTCTGCTCCCAACCCGGGGTGGACCGCTAGCCTGTCCATCAGATGGGGACATCTCTACGCTGCTGACCCGTCTCCACTCGGGATGGTTCCTGCTGGCCCCACTACGGACTGGACTTTCGCTGATGTGTTGGACTTTTACAATATTATGTCAGACCCACTCGACATCCATTGCTTTCGGTCTCCCCTAGAGGGGGGGGGGGGTTACCCACATATGCGGTCCTCTCCAAGGTTTGTCATAGTCATTCACATTGACGTCCCACTGGGGTGAGTTTTCCTTGCCCGTATGTGGGCTCTGTACCGAGGATGTCGTTGTGGCTTGTACAGCCCTTTGAGACACTTGTGATTTAGGGCTATATAAATAAACATTGATTGATTGATTGATTGATAAAAATGTCAGATTAAAAAAAGAGGAAAAGACTTGTCTGTGCTGTTTCACAATGGGAATTACTCGTGTGTGCTTTTTAATCTGGTGAGCAAAGGATGCTTAAAAAAAGTCAGGCCAGTGATGTCACGCACTGATGCAACATGGGTAATGTGTGCAGGGAAAGTTTCCTTTTATTTTAGCGGACTTGGCATTCATGAACCAAACTCTTGCGACAGTGGTAATGATGCATTTAACTGTTGAAGCCCCTGAGACGACGCATGAGTTTCAGCATTCAGATCTGAAGAGAATCTGTATTGTATGCAAGCTTACAAACCACATTGGATCCAGATTGTGCAGACAAGAGCAATGTAAATAGGTATTGCCATGACTTACCTTTGAACCTTGTTTTCCCTCCTCCCCTGGATGCCCCTTTTGAATCAGGAAATGTATACATGAGCAAAATAAATATTTTGAAGTCATACTATTATGACAGAAAGTGCGGCCTTACCTTCAGGTGTGAATACTCAGGGGGGTAAGGCTGTCCGAGATCTTCCTCCCCATTCCTCCTCTCCCACTGGTCCTGTCTCTCCACGTCACCCTCCTCTTCATCCCCCTCTCGGTCTACATCTTCCTCCTGTGTACCCCAGTCCCCACTTGACACCTCCTCCTCCTCCTCATCAGGCCCAGGGCCCACTCCTTTATAATCATCTTCAACTGGACGCTCTTCCTCCTCCATGTCAACGTGTCGCCGCCTCCCTCCTCTTGTGTTGATTCTTAAATCTGTCTAAATCACAGAGCAAGTCACTCAAGCGTGTTGTCCGCTGGCAAATGGCAGCGCCATCATGTGGCGGATGTTGACACTCACCATGGAGTCAGGCCAGGGTGGGCTCCTCTTCACCCTCAATTGGGATGCAGGTACCTGCCATGTGCCCATCATGCTTATGAGCACAGTTCTATGCTGTAATTATCGGTCCCTCCAGGAATTCACGTTATCGCAATGGCGCCAATTCACCCAATCCCCACAAATTATGCACGGCCTCACAAACTTGTCCAATGCCCGCAACTTTTCCGCACATTTTGGCTAATCAACGTCATTTTGGCCAATCAAGTTTTTATCTGTGCGGTGCTCAGACGCACACGTCCACTGTCTAATCCAGGGGTTCCCAATTTTTTTTGACTCGGGGGCCGCATTGAGTTAAAAGAATTTGGCCGGGGGCCGGGCTGTGTTTATATATATATATATATATATATATATATATATATATATATATATATATATATATATATATATATATATATATATATATATATATATATATATATATATATATACAGGGTTTCCCGCAGCGCTTTGTTGTTAAGGCGGTCGCCTTAACAACAAAGAGCCACCGCCTAAACTAATGTCTTAACAAGCTGCTCCGCTTAGTTCTGCCTCTGCCTCTGTCAGTACGTCTCTGCAGCACCCAACATTGTCCCACCCACAGAACCATCTGATTGGTTACACGCGGAGCGGTAACAGCCAATCAGCAGTGCGTATTCAGGGCGCATGTAACAGCCAATCAGCAGTGCGTATTCAGGACGCATGTAACAGCCAATCAGCAGTGCGTATTCAGAGCGCATGTAACAGCCAATCAGCAGTGCGTATTCAGAGCGCATGTAACAGCCAATCAGCAGTGCGCATTCAGAGCGCATGTAGTCAGTGCTCCTGCGGTCTGGTGAGCAGAAAGGTGTTTAGCAGGTAAGCATAATTGTAATAAACACCTCCCAGTCAACTACTAGTAACATCACTATGAGCCCGTTGACGTTCTAGAAACATAAGCGGCAGCTCAGCTCGCTCGCAGTCCTTGAGGTGAAGGCTAATTAGCTTTTAGCGAAACGTTAGCTCATTTTGCGGTGTGTGTACGTGTGTGTGTGTGTGTGTGTTACGGACAGCAAAGCCCTGTCTGTCTAAGAGAAAGACAAGCATTATTGACCTACAGCTACAGTTAACAACTAAGTTATTTCACTTTACCTTTTTCTGTGTTGATTGAGCTGTGTTGAAGCAGCAAAAAAGGACATTATGTTAAAAGAACAGTTTCCTGAAGCTGTCTCTGATAGTTGATATAATAATGTAACTGCATCATAAAGCCTACATGAACTCCATGGTGTTCAGGGATGAATAGTCTCTCTTATTGCTATTGTACTATTTTTTCAGCTATAGTTACATTAATCATTAGTAATGTAGCAGCCTAGTTCTGAATGGCAGGGTCCCTGCTGTCACATGTTGATAAAAATATAACATTTACATAATAAAAATCAACTCCAGGCTTCCCAAATGCTGTAATAAATTAAGCATGATGAGTTGAGCATATGTCAGCATGGGGCCCCACTTGTAACTCTTTTTTTATAATAAAAAAAAAAAAAAAATAATAATAATATATATATATATATATATATATATATATATATATATATATATATATATATAAATTAAAAAAATATATATATATATATATACAGTATATTCTGAGTGCGATGATGTCATGTTATGGATGGGAAAATGCATTTTTAGACAATATGATTTAGGACTTCCCGCGGGCCGGATTTTGGACGCTCGCGGGCCGTAGTTTGGGTACCCTTGGTCTTATCAAAACTTATGTTTGTTTCTTGTGTACACCAATATATTAACTTTTTATTGATCAAAATTGTCACACAGCTCAGACCTTCTTTCTGTTCCTGTCAATAGCACTAACCCTTCTAGGTAGTATATAAACATTTAGCAACAGACCGTCATACTCATTTCCAAGTTGACTTTTTTAAATCTGTATAACTATTTCACAGTTATTTAACATGGGTAAGGCCATTAGGAGCGTTTTATTTGACCTAGCACAGAGGTGGCATTTACATGTTAAAGATGTTGATGTGTGATGACTAACAAAAAAGTGTTGCATTGTCATGTCTCTGTGTTTGTTTTGCTTCTGTTTCTCTCTGCTCACAGTGAGATCCCAATTAGTGGGAGCACTCGTTGAGTGATTTCAGCTCGCAGTAATCGGATCCTTGCCTACTGATGACATGCTGTGCTCTCGGTGTTCCGACAAGGTTGAGTCCTCCCTTGTGCCTGCTCTGTTTTGCCCTCCGGCTTTCAGGTCTGCCCAGTATTTTTTCTAGCCTTGCCGAGCGTCTTTCGTTTCTGTTTTTGTTTTTCTATTTTTCATTGTGTGCTAGTTCTTTTTTTTTTTTGCCACCATCGCCTTTTGTTGTCTTCAGTGTTGTTTTTTCCCCCCTCAACAATAAAGAGGCAGATTTATTGTTTGCTGGTTTCTGCCTCTGCATCTTGGGATCGCCACGACAGAACAAAATTAGCACTATATATTGCTCTCAACAGTTCACAAATGGTCTTAACGTGTGGGGGTGAATGTGTTGGAACATAAATGTTTAAGATGGACAAACACTTTTCAAGGGTAAAAAAAAATATTAGGAGTTTCTGCTCCACAAGTTGCAGACACCAATGGAAACATTTGGTGTTTCTTTATATAATATTTTTGTATTACTATAAGTACGTGCTTTTACTGCCATCGAGAGTTTACTTATAAATCTGTGCGGTATAAAATGAGTAAAACATCAATCCAGTATTTGTTTTTAAATTTTTGTTGATATTCTGTGCTTTTTGAGGTTGAGGTTACAAGGAACATTTACAAAAAACATTGATGCAAATTCATAAACTCCTAAATGGATTCAATGTTGATGAAAAATGTTTGCCTCAAAACACTGCAAATTATGCCGCAACTTCCTAAAAAAGCTGCTGCAAATTCAGGTATTTTAAAGGCCTACTGAAACCCACTACTACCGACCGCGCAGTCTGATAGTTTATATATCAATGATGAAATATTAACATTGCCACACATGCCAATACGGCCGGGTTAACTTATAAAGTGCAATTTTAAATTTCCCGCTAAACTTCCGGTTGAAAACGTCTTTGGATGATGACGTATGCGCGTGACGTAGCCAGTGAAACATAAGTATCGGTACCCCATTGAATCCAATACAAAATAGCTCTGTTTTCATCTCATAATTCCACAGTATTCTGGACATCTGTGTTGGTGAATCTTTTGCAATGTGTTTAATGAACAATGGAGACTGCAAAGAAGAAAGTTGGAGGTGGGATCGGTGTATTAGCGGCTGGCTGTAGCAACACAACCAGGAAGACTTTGACTCAGATAGCAGACACGCTAGCCGACGCTAGCCACCGACCGCACGGATGATCGTGTTGAAGTCCTTCGTCCTTCCGTCGATCGCTGGAACGCAGGTGAGCACGGGTGTTGATGAGCAGATGAGAGCTGGCTGGCGTAGGTGGAGCGCTAATGTTTTCATCATAGCTCTATGAGGTCCCGTTATACTAAGTTAGCTTCAATGGTGTCGTTAGCAACAGCATTTTTAAGCTTCGCCAAGCTGGAAAGCATTAACCGTGTATTTACATGTTCATGGTTTAATAGTATTGTTGATTTTCTGTCTATCCTTCCAGTCAGGGGTTTATGTATTTTGTTTCTATCTGCATTTGAGCCTGATGCTATCACGTTAGCTCCCTAGCTAAGTTAGCTTCAATGGCGTCGTTAGCAACAGCATTGTTAACCTTCGCCAAGCTGGAAAGCATTAACCGTGTATTTACATGTCCCTGGTTTAATAGTATTGTTGATCTTCTGTCTATCCTTCCAGTCAGGGATTTATTTATTTTGTTTCTATATGCAGTTAAGCACGATGCTATCACGTTAGCTCCGTGGCTAAAGTGTTTCGTCGATGTATTGTCGTGGAGATAAATGTAACTGTGAATGTCCATTTCGCGTTCTCGACTCTCATTTTCAAGAGGATATAGTATCCGAGGTGGTTTAAAATACAAATCCGTGATCCACAATAGAAAAAGGAGAGAGTGTGCAATCCAATGAGCCAGCTTGTACCTAAGTTACGGTCAGAGCGAAAAAAGATATGTCTTGCACTGCATTCTAGTCCGTCACTCTAACGTACCTCATCCACAAATCTTTCATCCTCGCTCAAATTAATGGGGTAATCGTCGCTTTCTCGGTCCGAATCGCTCTCGCTGCATTGAAAACAATAGGAAAATATGAGGAGGCGATCAACTGACTACGTCACGCTACTTCAGGTAGGGGCAAGGCTTTTTTTTTTATCAGATATCAAAAGTTGCGAACTTTATCGTCGTTGTTCTATACTAAATCCTTTCAGCAAAAATATGGCAATATCGCGAAATGATCAAGTATGACACATAGAATGGATCTGCTATCCCCGTTTAAATAAATAAAATCATTTCAGTAGGCCTGTAAAACACTGCAAATTATGCCGCAACTTCCTAAAAAAGCTGCTGCAAATTCAGGTATTTTAAGCAGCAATCACAAAAAAAGCGAAATTCTGGAGGGACTAAAACTTTTAACTGTGTAACCTCTGCAAGCGAAAGTAGAAGCCAGAGATTTGGAAACGTGGTTATTTTTTTTTACACATTTCTTTTTACTGAACATTTTTAACAATGAAAATGTTCACCAGTGACACTCAACAAGTAGTTTACAATGGGAAAAGGTTCTGTATAGCATAATGTTTCAATAAATAAAAAGTAGAGCCAATTATGTGTTCATGTAAAAAGCAATGTTTTCAAATAGCTTGAAGAATGTGACGTCTCACCAGTGAAACACTTCACTTTATATACATTGTCCATGTCGAGTACAACTCTATTCTAGCCTGTAATTATGGGAGCTCCTGTCACAAGGGTAGGGGGGTGGACAAAAATAAAAATAGAGTGAGAGATAATCTATTTCATGTAACTTTGGACTGTAGACTGCTTGTTCTCACTTAGGCAAGCTACTATAAGTCATTCATGCTTTAACGTTGTTGCACTGGTGAACATTTTACAATGTTAGAAAAAAATGAAGAAAGTTTTTTGCAAGAGCTTTGCATAACAAGACATGCATTCATGCGCATGCACCACAGTGTGTGTGTGTGTGTGTGTGTGTGTGTGTGTGTGTGTGTGTGTGTGTGTGTCTGTGTGTGTGTGTGTGTATGTGTGTGTGTGTGTGTGTGTGTGTGTGTATGTGTGTGTGTGTGTGTGTGTGTGTGTGTGTGTGTGTGAGTGTGTGTGTGTGTGTGTGTGTGTGTGTGTGTGTCTGTGTGTGTAGGGATGGGTACCTTTCACCTTTGAACCAATGCAGGGAATTTATACCGGTACTCACGGCACAAATCTTTGGTACTTCTGTATGTGGTAATAGATGTACATTTTGTAAAATTGTAATAGTTTATCCATCCATCCATTTTCTACCACTTGTCCCTCTTGAATAAAGTAAAAATATAAATATTATTTGACATTTACCAGTGAGCTGATAAATATAACTGTGCTGTTTAGTTGTTATAGTTTGTTTTCTTAAACTTCTTAGTTTAATTTGCAAGTACGCATTTACTTAAGTTTGTCCTAGGTGTGTTGCTGCAGTCAGGAAGTAGTCTTTGCCATTAAATTGCATGTGCCAGTTTGGTCTTTTGTTGAGTGCAACAAAGCGTTAATACTATAAGTATTGTACTTATTTCACACCAGCTGCTTTTTGTAACTTGCCACTTCACTGTAGTTTTCATTAACCAATTTGGAGGTGTTAAAATCAACATGTAACATTGCTAATGCTAATCAGTAGCATGTATATGGCATATCCAATATAACTTAGCATCGAGCTAACACATTTTAAAAAGTGGAGCTTTACTTTTGAGCGCACCCGATCAGGCTGTTTACATAGAAAATTACAACATGACCCAGAGGCAGTCCACTACAAATATGCTCATTTGCCCGCCAAGTGTTTGAGCCGGTGCCGAGTCTGCAGGACGACGAGCTGCAACAGAGGTCTGGAAATATGTTAGCATTTGATTATACGTCTATTGTCACCCATAAAATGTGGACGCTATCTATAAAAGTACCGAGTTCAGTACCCATCTCTATGTGTGTGTGTGTGTGTGTGTGCGTGCGTGTGTGTGTGTGTGTGTGTGTGTGTGTTAATAAAATGAAAACTCCACCTTGTCTGCTCCTTGTGTGCTGAGCGGAGGAGTTGGCCGTGACCCTTCATCCTTTTGTGGCATCAAAAGAGGAAATAAATAAACATGCTAATATAGGCAGGGCAAAAAAGCTCAGCTGTCGCGACTACTGTTCTATCAGGGAGCAAAATGATCTTCACCAAACTCATGCAGGTGACAGCACCTAATTTGGTATGAAAGGGCTGCCACAATACACAAACTCATCTGTTGTGCCTTCCAGGAAGCACCTGATAAGATAACCTTTTAGTGGTGGGCTGCAAAGACAACTTGATTAGTTCCTAATTAATAATTGAGGAGGTAGGTGTATAATTAATGTTGCTCCTAAGAGAGAGACACTGTGATTAAAGAAACGATTGTGTGTTTGACAGGCCGGTTAACAAGAAGGCGTCTACTGTACGTCATCAGGCATCATGTGCAACTTGATGTTTCTAACAGTGCGCCAATGAGTCACCTACCTCCTCCTCTTGGTCGTAATCTTCGCCATCGTAAATGTCCTCTTCCTCCTGTTCCGGCTCTTCGCTTGTCTGGAGATCCGGGAATACAACGGGCATAAATGAAGGGGGATATCATGGTGGTTGATCATATTAATGCCAAAGAGACAACAATGCCACATGACAGCCAGGGAGCACATTCATACTGAAGCACAAAATGACGAATCACATGCATTAAAACCTTTACTGTTTACAAAAAAATGTCCCTTTTGTTGTTCATTTAAAGACGGGGATGTGGAAGTGTGTTTAGGAAAATACATTTTCAAAAGGATACAATAAATAGTCAAAGTGAAAAAAATGTATATATATAAAATACATAGTCAAATGTAACCCTTTCATGGATGAATTCTGATCACCTACAGTACCTTGGATTTTTTTTTTTAACTCTTTAGGCATGAAAAAAGTACTTAAATTGTTTTTAACAAGTCTTACTTGTCATAATGAAAACAAAGAAATAACAAATAAAAAATAAATATTCACAGTTGTCTATTAAACCGTGTTAAAAATCGATTACAATGTTTTTTTAATACATTTTCTTGAGAAAGATTGAAGGTTGAGGTTGAGGGGTGTGGCTCACTGCCTGTTCTGTTTGTCAGCATGCTTACACAAGCATTTTTACACCAGGACATACTAGTTTGTACGCTCTACATTCTACACACAGCCCATGTAACGTATCTAATATAAGTCTGGCATCATTATTTTCTAAATGGAATAGTAAACATAAAAATTGCTTAGTACTCTGAGTCACCACACTGTGAGTCGTCATGATCACCAAGATCCGAACCGTGGATTTTGGAACTGTTCCATTTCTACTTAGGTCACTGTTTTGAAAAGATCTTAAACAGTGTGTTAACATATTACAATATTGGCAAATGTACTGCAAAAACCGAACGCTTCCTGATAGAGATGTCCGATAATGGCTTTTTTGCCGATATCCGATATTCCGATATTGTCCAACTCTTAATTACCGATTCCGATATCAACCGATACCGATATATACAGTCGTGGAATTAACACATTATTATGCCTAATTTTGTCGTGATGCCCCACTGGATGCATTAAAGAATGTAACAAGGTTTTCCAAAATAAATCAACTCAAGCACTGCCATATTTATTATTGAAGTCACAAAGTGCATTATTTTTTTAACATGCCTCAAAACAGCAGCTTGGAATTTGGGACATGCTCTCCCTGAGAGAGCATGAGGAAGTTGAGGTGGGGGGGAGCTAGGGGGCAGCGGGGGGTGTATATTGTAGCGTTCCGGAAGAGTTAGTGCTGCAAGGGGTTCTGGGTATTTGTTCTCTTGTGTTTATTTTGTGTTACGGTGCGGATGTTCTCCCGAAATGTGTTTGTCATTCTTGTTTGGTGTGGGTTCACAGTGTGGCGCATATTTGCTACAGTGTTAAAGTTGTTTTTAGGGTCACCCTCAGTGTGACCTGTATGGCTGTTGACCAAGTATGCCTTGCATTCGCTTGTGTGTGTGAAAAGCCGTAGATTTTATGTGACTTTAAGGTTTATTGGAGCTCAGTACTTCTCCCTACGTCCGTGTACACAGCAGCGTTTTAAAAGGTCATACATTTTACTTTTTGAAACCGATACCGATAATTTCCGATATTACATTTTAAAGCATTTATTGGCCGATAATATATTAGCGGACATCTCTACTTCCTGACTTCAAAAAGCTTCCTGACTTCAAAAATAACTTTAAAAAAATATATAAAATAATAAATATTAACATAGAACTAATACCCACAAATGTTTGCTGAGTTCTAATAAAAACAGAATTTTAATTAAAATAATTTAATTTAAGTATTTTCAAAAACAACCCAGTCACAACAATACTAGTGTATGAATTGCAGTGAACATATAACCAGCTATGCATGATGTCAAATTTAGTGGACACATGATTAAACATAATCTCCCTCAATCACAAAATCAAACTCAGAAAAAAAATGTTCAAGGGTGTCCTAGAATTCAGGGAATGGACAGGTATTTGTCCCATACTGCACTTCTGTCAGCAATCTTGTTTTTTTGTGCCTAAAACAGGTGACTAATAGGTGGCAGACACCAGAGTTGTGTATAAAGAGAATATGGCCCACTTAACCACAGGCGCCATGTTTGCTACCAAGGAGGTGTGCTGCTGTGCCCAGGAGAAGGCATTGCAGTTGTACTGACTTCTCTATTTATATTATACAGTCATGACTTATATCCGTCAGGTTTGCATCCACTAAAACACGTACAAAACCTGATAGCACACGCAAAAGCGGATCTATTAAACGTGTGCAAGGTGGATTGCATCTGTTAAGTGAGCAGAATAAGGCGTGCAATCTATTTTGCCTGTCTGTCTTCATTGATATGCAAAATATGTGCTGATTATCAAAACACCCGCAATACTGGGAGGAGAACATGCAAATATAATTATATAGCATGCGCAATGTGATTTATCAACACTGATGAGCGTTTTGCGAGCACTATTTGGCATTTTATTTAGCATGTGTCAGATGGACAGTTCCACACACGGCTGCTGGATCAGGGCTCGCACTGCACAGACAGACGATGGACAGACAACAATCCTCCATCTTACGTGTGTGTGTGTCAACATTTTAGTGGACGGTCAGAAATGAAAATATTAGCAATTTTATTGCTGCTGAATGACTTATGGAGCTGAATAAAATGAATTAAATTGATGCGTTTTTGTGTCTGCTGGCATTTTTTTAATGGCATTTGTTTTTTTATATTTAGGAAATATATTACTATAATATACCTCCTACATGAAAAGACTTATTTCATAATGCATTTTCTTGTATTTGAGTCATTCCAGATGCACGAATGCGCTGGTGATGCGATCCACAGCCTCGCGCACTTAATGCAGAAGTGAAAGAAAAGTGAAGGAAAAGTGTCAGAAAGTGTCAGTGTGCATATGTCTCTGTTGTCCATATTGCGAATCAGAAAAGGTGTTACAGACTAAAGATTCACATTAATGTGAAGAAAATGATTGTCTCTGTGATAAAATGCATGCAAAATCCTCCTTTAAATAAAGCGGTCTACACCACTTTCTCAATTGCACACGCAGTGTTAGTAGATCACATGCAACACGCCCACTCATAGTACACTGCACGCTATTTTATCTTTTTGCATACGCTGTCAAGAGCGTGGTATTCGGATCTTAATAAATCAGGCCCTAAATCGCATCTACTCTAAGTCTAAGTCGTGCCCCAGTCTAAGCCCCGCCCCCTTAAAGACGTGACCACAATGGTGACGACAACGGAAGTGAAGCTGGAGAGACTATATGTATTGAGGAAATCAGAAAGTAATTTAAAAAAAATACTGCTGAAAATAAATTTTGGTTAGAATTAGAGTTAAATATAATCAGCTGAAAAAGCAATAAATTCAACAACCAAAATAATAACCACGATGGTGCGATGCATTGGCCATTTTGGTTCACGTTACAAATAAATTGTCCACTCTCATCTTGTCAACGCCACTGTGAGCATATCTTTAAGACGCGTTTCACTTCCATTGTCGTCACCCCTGTGGGCGCGACTTTGAGTGTCTGCAGCTAGCCCCTATTTCTATCGTCACGTCAGTGCCTTTTGAACAATTTAGGAGACGGTCTGAAACCAAGTTGGCCGGGTGACATTGTTATCACCAGGAACAATTAGGTCACCTACCTAGGTTCCATTCTAGAAGCTAATCTTTCCTGTGATAAAATGGCAACCAAGGTAATCAGAAAGGTCAACCAACGAACGAGATTTCTCTATAGAATCTCCTCTCTGGTCAACAAAAGCACCTTGAAGATTCTAGCGGGAACTCTCATTCAACCCTTTTTCGATTACGCATGCACCTCCTGGTACCCCAGCACCTCCAAAACCCTCAAATCTAGACTCCAAACATCCCAGAACAAGCTAGTCAGGTTACTTTTATACCTCCACCCCAGATCACACCTCACTCCAACCCACTTCTCCAAAGTGGGCAGGCTTAGGGTGGAGGACAGAGTAAAACAACTTGCACTGAGCCTAGTCTATAAAATCCGCTACACCTCCCTGATACCGAAGTACATGTCAAACTACTTCCTTAATGTAAATGACCGCCATAACCACAACACCAGGGGGAGTTCCACAAACCACGTTAAACCCAGATTCCGATCTAACAAAGGTCTAAACTCATTCTCCTTCTATGCCACATCAATATGGAATGCACTCCCAACAGGTGTAAAAGAAATTGCATCTCTATCCTCCTTCAAAACCGCACTAGAACAACACCTCCAGGCAACTTCAACCCTTGACTAACACCCTCCCCTTCCACATCCCACCTCACCGGATTCTAAATAACCAAATGTAAATAATCAAATGTATTTCTAATGTATATACTTGTTCTTATGCTATCTGAACTCACTATGTTCTCTGCTCGCTGTACATATCCTGCCAGGTCAGACCTACACTGTTTCAATGCCCATTTCTCTGATGATGCAATTGTTGATGACTGAAGTGCTGATATCAACCAAACCCTCCTCATCCCACCCCCCGGATTGTAAATAATGTAAATAATTCAATGTATATACTCTGATGATTAACTTGTGTGATGACTGTATTATGCTGATAGTATATATTTGTACCATGAATTGATTACGTGGACCCCGACTTAAACAAATTGAAAAACGTATTCGGGTGTTACCATTAGTGGTCAATTGTACGGAATATGTACTGAACTGTGCAATCTACTAATAAAAGTTTCAATCAAAGTTTCAATCAACCATACCCTCTTAATACACGATTCTGTGACACTAGCACAGTGCTTCTCAAATATTTACTGTTATGCCCCCCCAAGGAAGAAGAAAATATTTTGCGCCCCCATTCTCCATTGTGACTATAAATAGTATAATTTGTCTATAAAATTGTTATGATTATACCTCTACATAACATTGTAAGTTTATTAACATTAAAGGAAACAACACACCAGTCTTTCCTCGTCTCCCACCATGGTTCCAGTGAAGCCAAGTGCTACATACGCTTCATCATATGTTGGTACAGCAAAAAAAGCATGTCACCCCCCCACCAAGGAGGTCCGCCCACTATTTGAGAAGGACTGCACTAGCGTCCACTATAACGACTGATGTGCAACTTTGACATTAATATTCATTCATATATGAGAAAACAGCTTTCAAATAACTCTCCACTGTCCATGAAAGGGTTAAATGATAGAATGTAAACCAACAAATACAACTACTGCTTTGTTCACATATGCAGCTGTGTTAGTGGAAGCCAGTGTGAGTGGGACATGCTCAGTGTGAACCCTTCAAGGACATTTACCGGGCGATGTCTCTGCCTCTTATGTCGTCTTTTATTTCCTTTGCCCTGGTTAACATCCGTGACACATAATAGTCAGTGTTAATAAATAAGGAGGACTTTCCTCGTGCACTTCCTCTACAAGATAGCGGTTCTATTGTTACCTTTCCCCGTCTCTTGTGTCCTTTGCTTTTCCTCCCGGAGTTCACCTGAACAGGGACAACACTTCCTGGGTCCTGAAACACAGGTGCACTTGAATACTCAAACTAGTGTTGTCCCGATACCAATATTTTTGTACCAGTACAGGCACCAAAATGTATTTCGATACTTTTCGGTACTTTTCAATACTTTTATAAATAAAGGGGACTACAAAAAATCGCATTATCGGCTCTATTTTAACCAAAAATCTTACGGTACATTAAACATATGTTTCTTATTGCATGTTTGTTAAACAAAAGAGTAAACATACAACACAAGACTTGTATTTTAGTAGTAAGTAAGCAAACAAAGGCTCCTAATTTAGTCTGCTGACATATGCAGTGACACATTGTGTCATTTATCATTCTATTATTTTGTCAAAATTATGAGGGACAAGAGGTAGAAAATGAATTACTAATCTACTTGTTCATTTACTGAAAATGTAATAATCACTTATTTTTCTGTTGTTTGGATGCTTTACAATAGTTTTGGATACCACAAATTTAGGTATCAATCCGATACCAAGTAGTTACAGGATCATACAATGGTCATATTCAAAGTCTTCCCGTATCCAGGGACATATTTCCTGAGTTTATAAACATAATATACATTTTTAAAAAACGAAAGAAGATTTTTTTCTAAAAAATATTGATGTAATCATAGTAGTATCGACTAGATACGCCTCTGTACTTGGTATCATTACAGTGGATGTTAGGTGTAGATCTGTTAGATTAGATTTGATGTAGATTTGTTTACATTCAGGAACGGCATCATTAGCAGTGACGCCGGTGAGCTACGGTGTGTAGTGAAACATGTTTAGCTATTCCTCGTCCTGCAGGGATGATACTTGCAAGAAACGTACTTTATTTGTCGCCATGGAGGCGAGGATTAGTGATTTAGAAGTAGCTAAAACACTGCAGACTGCGGATGGATGTCTGCCGCTAGCTAGCTAGCCATGTCTTAAAGCACCTCTTCCTGAGGGCATTTCAGTGTTATAACTTCACCTTTATCTTTCGTTTTTAAGCCAAAATGCGTCCGTTCTCCTTTTTCTGTCTACACTGTGTCAGCTTGTAAGTACGCCGTGATTGTGCGCTGTCGAACATGCTCCTCTGCTCATAAACCAGAAATGACACGACATGACGATGACGGGGGTGCGGCGGGGTGGGGGACCGGTACTTTTTAGAGGCGATATAGTACCGAATATGATTCATTAGTATCGCGGTACTATACTAATACCGGTATATCGTACAACCCTAACTCAAACATAATGTCAATTTTGAGAATAGTGAGGTATCATCTATTTTGTAGTATGATTAAAAGTTGCACTCACGTTGAGTAACAACGTTTGATTCATCGTCTTTAGTGTTGCATTACGCTCCTCCGCCTGTTCTTTGGGCGGCTCCATGGTCCATATTGTTGGAGCCTCTACAGTATCATTCCAGGAATCCTTCAAATTAAGTACATGTGAAAAAAAAACAATATTATAAACAGCTACCAGTATGATGTGTCTCTGCAAACTACAATCACCTTTGTAGGACGTTCCAACTCAAAACCCTCCATGGTGTGCAGTTCCACCAGCGGCTGACTGGAAAGGTCAGACTTCACGGAACTCTGTTAAAACAACACAGCCAGTGAATAAAAGAACAAGTCACATGTAAACTCAGGGCACTGAATTGATTGGAACTGGACCGTTCTGAGAAACGTGTCTCGCCTCTCATCCGAGCAGGTTTTATCAAGTTATGCTTATGACTAGAGCTGTCCTATCTAGTCTATGAATATTAACTGATGCTGAAAATGAGAGGTGAGACTCCTACGGCAACATGAACAGTCCAGTTCTGTTCGACTTGAACACACAGTCTTAAACATTAACTGATAACTTGATGAAGTGAAATAAATACAAGATATGGATCAAAGAGGCTAGGGAAATTAGGAAGCGAGGGGCCAGGGGCCTGGGACGTCGTAGCCAGGGCGTAGAACAGATACTGTATGGCCGGATTGAGGAACTTTATTTAGAAGGTAAATCTACTGTTTAAATGTTGGCTACTGTACTTTTATTAAAAATTGCTTGAATGTTGAAAATGAGAGCAGAAAGTGTTTTCTCGTTATTTCAACCTAAAGTGTTGGTTGCACTTTATTCAAATAAGATGTGAATGCATTAGTCATTAATTGTTGTTTACTTGTTTGTTTGTATCCATGAATCATTTATACACAATTCCCTTATAACAGGGGTGTCCAAAGTGAGGCCCGGGGACCATTTGCGGCACGCAGCTAATTGTTTACCGGCCCGCCACACATTCTGGAAATACTATCGTAAAAATAAAAAAGAACATTAAAAAAAGTGGAATGGGGTGAAATCTAACGAGAAAAAGTTGCAATGTTGACACAAAAGCTGCCATGCAGGCTGTTTTTTCTCTCTTTTGTCTTTCTTCATTTTTCTTTTTTTGCCATTGCTCAAAAAAAAAAATAATGACAAAAAATCCATGTTATAATGAATTATTTTCAGGGCTCCAAATACTTCAAATATTTCACTTTAAAATGTTTTATGTGGTAAATATTGCATATATTGTGTAGTAGCCATATAAAAACATCAAAGTTTTCTTTGACAAAAATGCATAAAACATACAAAATAATAGTTTCAGCATAAAATCGACAGATATATCTGAAGTTGATCTCGTAACTTAAGTGTTGAAAGTAAAAGAAAAACCTAATAAAAATTTATCACTTTATGAGTGGGGCACCTTTTGGATCCCAAATATATTTAGTGATTTTTTATTTATCTTTTCACTGTGATTACTCAAAAATATGAAATAATTAAAATCAATGGTGTCCTGCATTATTGATCTTTTAGGGCTCTAATGACTAAATACTGCATATTTAAGTTTTACTATAAAAAAACTAAGTTGTTTTTGACAGAAAAGCATAAAACATTTTTTTGAATTTGTATTACTTTATATCAACTTGAAGTTGATATAGAGATTTACAGTAAGCGTTAAATAATTTAAAAAAAATAATAATCTGACTTATTTTTAACATTCTAATGACTGAGACCCTTTATGGTCCCCGGGACCCGTAAAGGTAAAATAAATAAAAAATGCATATATTTTGTTATGGTTTGAAAATGAAAAATATCAAAATGGCCCCCACATGCTTTAATTTTTCCGTGTGCGGCCCTCAGTAGAAAACGTTTGGACACCCCTGCCTTATAAGAAGTAACAGGAATGTAGAAAACTTCCCCTGCAGTGTCTAGTGTCCAGTATTTATTTCACAGTCACACTGCTTGATTTGTTTTGCTAAAAAGTTACCAAATCTATTTCAACTCATTGTATCGTTTCGTATCGTTTTAAAAATAATATCGTCTCTGAATCGTATCGGCAACCAAAAATATCGGATCAAATCTAATCGTTACAACCTTAGTGTGTTTACATGACGCATTTTTATTACGGTTAGGCTTTTAATTTGATTAATTGTATCTATGTGCACATAGCTAATGACTGCTGGGTTGAGAACATTCACAGGAGCTTGCTGGTAATGTCCTGCATTGTGTGGAGTTTACACTACATACTGTGTACTCCGTGATGGCGTTGGACGTTTGCGATTCTGTGGTTGTCTTGGTTTGCCTGGAGCCTCCAAGTGCGTGAAGGAGCTCGTCCATGCTGCCTTGTAGCAGCCTCTCGATCAAAAGCTTTAGCAAAGGCAGCTAGAGACCAAAATATATAATAAGTTTGAGAAATACGATCAACTTTTGTTTAGTGTGTTCATGTAAACACACCTTGATGCCATAAGCTTCAAACATTACTTCGATATCCTGAATAGGAGAAAAGGAAATGCGCTGTTTAGCTTGCTTCAAATTAAAGCAATAGAAGTTTATATTAAATATTCACCTTCATCTCAAGGGATTTTCCAGGGTTTCCAGCATCACCCTACAGAAGCAAAACACAGTGAAATATACTAATATACATCCTTTAAAAGTAACCATGACTTATTGCACCTTTTCTCCTTTTGTGCCTCCTTCTCCTTTATCCCCCTGCAGTGAAGAGATACTTGAGCAAAAAAGCGCCTGGAATTATTAATCAGCCCATTTCCTAGTTACCTTCATTCCGGGAGAGCCCTACTCAGCACACAAGAAACAAGAGAGGTGTTGGGACATGTGATTACTGACACCCAAAGGGAGAGACGCATAGTTACTCACAGTGGCCCCTGGAGGACCCACGGGGACGGGAAAGGCTCGTCGGATTTCGTCGATGGTGGCGCCCTGTGAACGGATAATGCAGTTAGCATCGAGTGCTGACAGAGAAAAGACCGTAGGCGATGGTTTACCTCTGCAGTGACGAGCATCTGCTTGCCAGGCAACCCAGGTGCTCCTGGCTCTCCTTTACTGCCATCTTTTCCCTGTGATGCAAAACTTAAGCTTTTCACTTTGTTTCGCCATGTACAACCTCAAAACCACTCACATTTGAGCCTGTGTCCCCTTTGTCGCCCTGGAATAGAAAAACAAAGGATTAACAAAAAGTGCATTTCAGCAAAAACACCAACTTCCCTGTAGTTTGTGATACATTTGAGGGACCTGTTTGCCTTCTTCTCCTTTTAGTCCTCTCTCTCCCTGCAAAATCATTCTACATTGAGTTCAGTCAGCAAAAACATCCCCGTCAGTCACATTTCAAAGCTCCTCACATCTTTTCCCGGCAGTCCTCGCTTCCCATCAATGCCAGCTCTTCCCTGGAAAGACGCAACTTCAAATATTGGGGATGTCTCACTCCGAGGAGTTATTTTTGGCAACAATATTTCATGTCTTACTGGAGTTCCTGGTAATCCAGGCATTCCTGCAATTCCAATACGACCCTGCTCGCCTCTTTCTCCTTTCTAATGGGGGTAAAAAAACAAGTAGAGAACATAACAGACGTGCTGCTGATGAACTTATTTAGCATACTTACCACACCAATCTCGCCCGTTTGACCCTGTGTTTAAAATAAACCATCAGATGAGCCAATTAAGAAGCCAGCACACATCTTGTAAATGCATGTGTGTCATTATGACCTTCATGCCTGGTTCTCCTGGTGAACCGTCAAGTCCATCTCTTCCTGAACTACCCTGCACATGGTGACACATGGGAATAAATAGTACTGCCGACATATGCAGGTTTTTTAAGGAATTTGTGCACCAACCAGAGAGGATCCTGGGAGTCCGGGTTTACCCTCTGGACCCTATGAAAGACATTTTAAAGAGGGTACCTCAAAACAAAAAGTTTGATGAGGATTCTGCTAGTTTTCACACAGACATACTGTAACAGCTCCGAGAAGCACTTCAGCCATATCTGTCCCTCAATGATATTGCGGACAAGTTTCAATCAGGATTCAAGAGTCGCCACAGCACAGAATCAGCATTACTAAAAGTCCAAAATGACATTCTTATGGCCCTTGACCCTAAAATGCTGTTGTACTTGTCCTTTTGGATCCTACAGCTGCCTTTGACACTGTGGACCATGCAGTCCTCGTGTCCCGCCTGGAGCACTGCGTTGGCCTACGTTAGAAGCGTTTCAATCTCGACTAAAAACATATGTGTTTCAATGGGCTTTTAACGAACTAGTATTTATTTATTTAGGTAAGTATGTATTATTACTGTTTTAAAATGTGTGGTTTTACTTGCTTTTAACTTGCTTTTTAAATCTCCTTACTAACTCACCAGTGCCTCCATGGAAATGCCCCCGTCTACCTTAAAGAACTGCTCACCCCCAAATCCTCCACACGACACCTCCGCTCCAAACAGGCTAACCTCCTCCAACCTCCAAGGACAAAGCTACGAACTATGGGAGATCTGGCTTTCTGCTCCGCTGCTCCCAGTCTGTGGAACGCTCTCCCTGACCACCTGAGGGTACTTCAGACTGTGGATGCTTTTAAAAAAGGCTTAAAAACCTTTTTATAGATTTTTATAGATATGCATGCTGGTTCTAGCTATTGGGCTGTTTCTAGTTTTATATTTTTTTTATTTTTATTATATTTTATTATTATTATTTGGCGTGGCGAAGTTGGTAGAGTGGCCGTGCCAGCAATCGGAGGGTTGCTGGTTACTGGGGTTCGATCCCCACCTTCTACCATCCTAGTCACGTCCGTTGTGTCCTTGGGCAAGACACTTCACCCTTGCTCCTAATGGGTGCTGGTAGCGCCTTGCGTGGCAGCTCCCTCCATCAGTGTGTGAATGTGTGTGTGAATGGGTGAATGTGGAAATACTGTCAAAGCGCTTTGAGTACCTTGAAGGTAGAAAAGCGCTATACAAGTATAACCCATTTATCATTTATATATCATTATAGTGATCAGTCAGTATACAGTACTACATATCATCACAATCTCTTTATTTCTCTCAGAGAAAAACGCCATAGGTTCAACTGATCGTCGATTATGGGCAAAATCCTACAAATCACATTTGACTATGAAAATTCTGAGTCGAAGAGCGCTTCTATGATTCTTGACTATTTATTACTATTATTATTACTATTTTCTTTTTCTTTTTTTTAACACTGTGGCACTTTGAGGTTGTTTGCTCAACGTAAAGTGCTTTTTACAAATAAAATCTATTATTATTATTATTATTATTGTCCTGTAAAACAATGTTTTTCAACCTTTTTTGAGCCAAAGCACAATTTTTTTATTGAAAAAATCCAGAGGCACACCACCAGCAGAAAACATTAAAAAAAATTAAACTCAGCAGTCGATATTGACAGTAAAAAGTTGTTCTCGCAATTGTTGGATATGCATTTAAACCATAACCAAGCATGCATCACTATAGCTCTTGTCTCACAGTAAGTGTGCTGTCACGACCTGTCACATCACGCCGTGACTTATTTTGAATGTTTTGCTGTTTTCGTGTGTGTAGTGTTTTTATCTTGCGCTCCTATTTTGGTGGCTTTTCCTCTTTTGTTGGTGTTTTCCTGTAGCAGTTTCATGTCTTCCTTGAACGCTATTCCCCGCACCTGCTTTGTTTTCGCAATCAAGACTATTTAAGTTGTGCGGACGCTATCCTTCTTTGTGGGGACATTGTTGATTGTCATGTCATGTACGGATGTACTTTGTGGACGCCGTCTGCTCCACACGCTGTAAGTCTTTGCTGTCGTCCAGCATTCTGTTTTTGTTTACTTTGCAGCCAGTTCAGTTTTAGTTTGATTTTGCAGAGCCATCCCGAAGCTTCAATGCCTTTTCTTAGCGGCACTCACCTTTTGTTTGTTTTTGGTTTAAGTGTTAGATACCTTTTTACCTGCACGCTGCCTCCCGCATATTGTGATCACGACAAACCATGTTCCCGACATCTACAAAGCAATTAGCTACCTGCTGCCACCTACTGATATGGAAGAGTATTACATGGCTACTCTGCCGTGCTCCAGACAGCACAGACACGCAACACCGGCACATTTGCGGATTATAATTACTGGTTTGCAAAAAATATTTTTAACCCAATTAGGTGAAATTACATAATCTCCCACGGCACACCAGAATGTACACTACCGTTCAAAAGTTTGGGGTCACCCAAACAATTTTGTGGAATAGACTTCATTTCTAAGAACAAGAATAGACTGTCGAGTTTCAGAGGAAAGTTCTCTTTTTCTGGCCATTTTCAGCATTTAATTGACCCCACAAATGTGATGCTCCAGAAACTCAATCTGCTCAAAGGAAGGTCAGTTTTGTAGCTTCTGTAACGAGCTAAACTGTTTTCAGATGTGTGAACATGATTGCACAAGGGTTTTCTAATCATCAATTAGCCTTCTGAGCCAATGAGCAAACACATTGTACCATTAGAACACTGGAGTGATAGTTGCTGGAAATGGGCCTCTATACACCTATGTAGATATTGCACCAAAAACCAAATATTTGCAGCTAGAACAGTCATTTACCACATTAGCAATGTATAGAGTGTATTTCTTTAAAGTTAAGACTAGTTTAAAGTTATCTTCATTGAAAAGTACAGTGCTTTTCCTTAAAAAACAAGGACATTTCAATGTGACCCCAAACTTTTGAACGGTAGTGTATCTCACGGCACCCCAGTGTGCCGCGGCACGGTGGTTGAAAACCACTGCTGTAAAGCACTTTGTGCACCATTGTGATGTTGTAAGGTGCTATACAAATAAACCTTGATTGATTGATTGATTGACAATGTACACATTCTTTACGGCCTTTGAAATAACAGGAAATGGGACACTCACCCTTGGTCCAGGTAGGCCTATTTCTCCTCTTGAACCTGGATGTCCCGGCTCGCCCTGATAGAAACAAGAGCGGGAAGAGAGGTTTTGATTGAGTTAAAAAAAAAATCAAATATACGTCATATTTAGGTACCTGAATCACTCGGGTCAGAATACTGTCTCCAGTCGCCTGAAAAAAATAGGCAAAGGATTTGATTGAGAGCACTGATTTCCCAGAATGTAGTTCATTTGTTTTTGTTTATTGTTTCAACTTTATGAGCTCTGCGACAAATGGCCTTGTTAAACATGACTGCTCTGATGACACATGACTATAAACGGTTTGTTTACTTGTGTTCCTGGAGGTCCAGGTTTTCCCTTTGTGACGACAGCACACATAAACACAAACACACAAACACACACACGGAGATAAATGTTAAAATCAAATGACAACGTCACAATGCACACTCAACACGCAGGACAAGAGGGAATAGAGGGCGCACTGAACAGTGACACACACACAAAAAGCTCAAACAAAGAGGCGACATATCAAAACTCTTATCGTGAATGACAAAGCGATGCAGGGGATCAGAACCATGACAGTTTATGAGACGGCTCATGAATGCAAAAACACACACCGGCTCGCCTTTCTGTCCATCACGCCCCTTTAAGAAAACAAAGATAAAACATGTTTTATTTGAATTTATCAACATATCCTATTAGAATTAATTATAGGATACATGACAAGGGCTTACAGTTATACCAGCATTCCCAGTATCCCCTTTTTGTCCTCGGTCTCCTGGTTGTCCTGGTAATCCCAGTGGTCCCTAATCAAAATTGAACTCACTGTGAACAGTAGAATCGTAACTTATCCCTCAAATATGAGTTTATAAAATGCATATGTTTGTAATATCAGTGTTTCCCAAACATGTATTATTTTGTGGCAGCCTGTTACGAATACATTTGGACCAGATATCTGTTGCCTTCCCTCATAAACACACTATAACGGGACTGTCTGTAAACGTAGCTTGTCATTCCAACACTGTATAGTAGATGGCATCATAATGTTGCTTCTTAACACACCTCACCTGGTGTGACAGAGAATAAGAAAGTACGTACAAACTGGGACAGTTACGCATAAATAAAGGAGGCAAGCGGTGTAATGACAAATGACAGAGAGAGAATCCTCCATTCGTTGCATATCAACATATTTGGACTATCTATCCAGCAATGCTGCATGGCACCTAAACGATTTAGTTTTTTCGTTTTGGTGTCTGCTGGCATTTATTTTAAACAGCGTTTTTTTTTTTTGTATACATTTGAAAAAACTTCTTGCAACTTTTATTTACTTGCCTCTGGATCATTCAGTACACCATGGAAGTTATTGCCAACGTCTCCCGGAACAGGTTGTTGTCTTGATCGCGCTTCAACATAGCCCAAAAAAGGTGGCGCAGATTAAAGATGTGTGCTGCATGTTGCACAACATTAAAAAACACATTTTGGAGTGTGATGTCATTGATGTGCACTATATTAATGTTTCCCTGGTGACAGCCTGTAGTACCAGCAAAAACCTTATTTAAATATGCACTTCTTATTAATTGTACACACACTACAGGTTTGCGTGTACTAAAACATGTGCAAACATGACAGCACACGCAAAGCTGATCTACTAATATGTGCAAAGTGGATTGCGTTTGTTAAGTGAGCAGATAAGGCGCGCAATCCAGTTTGCGTCTCTGTCTTTGTTAATATTGAAAATATATGGTGATCATCAAAACGACGAAAATACTGGGAGGGGAAGGTGCAAATAATATTATTAAACACGCGCAATATGACTTGTCAACACTCATCACCGTTTTGAGAGCACTATTTTGCGTGTTATTTAGCATGTGTGCGAAGGACGTGCAAACTGAGTTTCACACAGGGCTACAGGATCAGTGCTTGCACTGCACAGATGGACAAACAACAATCCTGCGTCTTACGTGTGTGTGTCAACATTTTGGACGGTAAGAAATAAAAATATTCAGCAGCATCATTTATAATTTAATAGCTACTAGAGGACTTAAAGGTGCTGTTTGCATCTTACTTACATTTTTCAAAGCAACAAATATAACCAGAACACCCCCTGCTAGCTTATGTTACCATTAGTTGTTTAACACTCATTTGAAACACATTTGTTTGACAGTTGTCTATATTTTTTTAAATTACAGAGTTTATGTACTAAAAATGCTTACCCGCCCGAATAAAATGATTGGTGTTTACGGCCGTCACTCACCCAGTCCTCATCAACAAGTAAGCGCACACGTACAAAAGCAGTCAAAGAGGATTTGCAGTCATGATGTTGTTATGATAGAATATATATTCAATGACAGCTAAGGCTAGCTATCCAAATTGCTATTATTAGGGAACAACACCTGTGCTGTGTGATAAAACTGCACATTTCAGACAGTGCGCAGCCTAAGGCACACTTGTGCAATAATCGTGCTGTTTAACCAGCATCTTGATATGCCACACCCGTGAGGTGGGACGGATTATCTTGGCAAATAAGAAATGCTCACTAACACAGCTTTATTCGAGAGGAATAGGTATTTTGTTTAGTTTTTACATCTTTTAGTTCAACACATACAAAATGGGAGAAAAAACAAAAGTGGTGCGTTTATATTTTTGTTCAGTATAGATGCACTGCAAGACTGCTTCTAAAATGCCCATAAAAAGTGGTAGATGTCTCCTGCTTGTTTGAAAACATAGCAACACGCTGCAGGTAGGAGCATGATAAAATGAATGTGCAGTAAATGAGTGTCTCTGTGGTGATGCCCCATATGGTGCACACAAAATCCTCATTTAAATAAGGTGGTCTGCACCACTTTTAAATTGCACACGCAGTGTTAGTAAACCGCACGCAACACACCCACTAATAAATAGTACACGCTATTTTATAGATTGTAGATGCTGTTTACCACAAAATATTTGAATCTTAGTAAATCAGGCCCACAGTTTTAGTAGATCAACTGCAACACACCAACTAATAGTACATACAATGTTATACTTTGCACTTGTTATTTGGGGTCATAGTAGATCAGGCCATTGGTTGCTATATTTAGCAAGTATTGGAGACTAATTTAAATTCAGTTTTTCAGCAACAAGCGGAAAATCTTGTGATTTTTTTCTGGTCTCATTTGACACTTTCAAAAGCACTCACTGTAATCGTTGAAACATAGAAAATAACACACACACACAAAAAAACAGAATAAAGTTAATTTGTATTTCACATGCGTAACGGTCAATTGTGCAAATTAGACAACGCCCCCTCAACCCACCGCCACAAATATACTGCAGTCCTGCGACTGTGGGAAACACTAAATATTGTTGTTTTATTTGCAGAAGTAGTTTGGAAAATACCCTAATTCCTCGGTCACCAGGTTGTCCGTGTGGTCCTTGTTCCCCCTGTGACAGACAAACCTAGTTTACTAGGCTGTGAACGCCACATTAAAATGTTTGGAGCAGACCCTTACTGCACCTTAATCCCTTGTTCTCCTTTACGTCCATGTTCCCCCTAAACACAAGTCAACAAGGTTTATTGCACTGAAACAGTCATCTCCCATGAACATTTAGTTGAAATATGTTAGGCGCAATTTTTTTTTTTTTTTGCAATAGTAAGAAACGAAACTTCCAAATGAAACCACCTCTGTGATTTACTTACATCTTTACCTCTTAATCCTGGTTGTCCAGGATTTCCCAGTGACCCAATATCACCCTTGTCACCTTTAAAGCCGTCCTGTCCCTGAGCACAAATCATTAAATTATGGTGTTTTGTACACAATGATATTAGGTGGTTTCATGTTACCTTTGGTCCTGGTTTTCCAGATAAACCCACATTTCCCTATGAAAGATAGGAATAATATACAGTGTATAAATGCATCAAAATATGGATGATTTAATGACGGACTCACTCTCTCTCCGTTCTCTCCCTTTGGTCCACTCTGCCCTGGAATCCCAAAACCTGGATTTCCCTGCATACATAAATTAAACCAGAGCTGCAGATTTTAACATTAATGAACAGCGACTTTAAAAACAAAAACAAAACAAAAACCTTTTCTCCTTTGTCTCCTTGTCCACCCTTTATTCCCTGAAGACCTGAAGGACCGACTGGACCGACGTCTCCCTGCAGGACGGGAAGTGTGCCACACATCAATTGGCGATTATGGTCATTGGGGAAAATGGCGTAAGACATTTTGAAACAGCAAATGGTCTTTTCTTGAAACGGCTCCAAGGCTCAGTGAGTTATTCAGCAAAAGCTAATGAGGGGAAGTCTTAATTGTGTTTGATAGGCGCACCCAGAGGAGTGCGAGAAGAGCCGTAATGATTTAATGACAAGGTTCTCAAACAATAACTTCAGTTGACTAGTTCATCTTCATACAATTAAGTGTGGCCATAAACAACATAGCAGGAAGTACTCACCCGAACACCCTTTTTTCCAGCGGGTCCAATAATCTGTTGTGATAAGACAACATAGAACATTTAAGACCTGGGGCCGTACTTATCAAGCTTCTTAGAGTGCCATTTTACACTTAAGTCCTGAGAATTTGCGAAATTTAGTCCTACTCTCAAACTTAAGAATAAAAGCTTTTTATCAACGTTCTTAAGTCTAAGAATCACTCCTACTCTCCACGATATTTAAGAGACCTTCAGAGGTGTCTTAAGTGGTTAGGAGTTGCCAGCAGGGGATGGCACTGAGGCGAGAGAGACGTGCGCGAACGTTCAGGGAACGGAACAATGTTTTTGGTTTTTTTTGAAGACGAGCAGCTGATCAAACGGTATCGTTTAGACAGAGCGGATATTATTTTTGTCACAGATTTAATACTTTTCGATTCTTTGTTGATTTCTGCATGTGGCTGCAGTGGGCTAGTATATATAGAGCCACCCACACCAGTTTCAAATTAGTTGCCTAATTAATGAATTGGAAAGAAAATGTTATGACAGTAGCGTATGTGTGTGGCCGTGAGGTGAGTGACGTCAGTGAGTGTGTGGGCGATAGAAGAGAGGGAGCGGTAGCGTGAGTGCCGACGGGGACTAGTTTGTTTTGTATTATTTTGTAGTTTATTGTCAAAATATACACTCCCATTGTCCACTTAAATATTTCCAAGATATTTCTTTATTCTTAGACAACGGATTCCCTTCCGTGATTGGTCATTTCTATGGACACAGAAATGACGTCACCTAAAATTCCGTTTACGGCACATAGTAATGTCGTAATTCAGCTCTGAGTGTGACACTTAAGATTCAGTCCTACACTTCGCTGAAAGTGTGAGTAAGACGCTTGATAACTAACTTTTAAGTGCAGCTTCCAGCGAAGAATTTATTTACTCTTAAGTCAACTCTTAGCAGACTTCTTAGGAGTAATTCTAAGAAGCTTGATAGGTACGGCCCCTGATCTACTAAAGGTTTGCGTGTACTAAAAGATATGCAAACTTCATAGCGCTAAGTCGTGCAGCTCTTCTTTGCTCATTATCTTAAATGAGCAAAATATTGAGCGCAATCCATTTAGCTGGTCTGTCAGTCATGTACATGCAGAATATATGCAAATCATTAGAATTCCCACAATAATAGGAGGTGAAGATGCCAATATAGTCATTTAGCGCTCACAATGTGAGTTTGTAAGCCTGAAACTGTTTTGTGCATTTGGAAAGTACGTGCAAACTGGCTCGGTTGTGGAGAAATGACTGCACCACGGTCAGAAGGAAACAATCGTTGCAATATGACAATTGCTCATGTCGACATATTTCGGTCAGAAATTAAAATATCAGACATTACACTCGTCCAGCAATTCCATCTTTGAGTTGATTACCGTATTTTTCGGACTATAAGTCGCAGTTTTTTTCATAGTTTGGCCAGGGGTGCAACTTATACTCAGGAGCGACTTATGTGTGAAATTATTAACACATTACCGTAAAATATCAAATAATATTATTTAGCTCATTCACGTAAGAGACTAGACGTATAAGATTTCATCGGATTTAGCAATTAGGAGTGACAGATTGTTTGGTAAACGTATAGCATGTTCTATATCAGTGGTTCTTAACCTTGATGGCGGTACTGAACCCCACCAGTTTCATATGTGCATTCACCAAACCCTTCTTTAGTGAAAAATAAAATGTTTTTTTTTCAAATTCAAGACAAAGTTATATGTTTTTGGTAACACTTTAGTATGGGGAACATATTCTAAGTAACAAAGACTTAATTTAGAGTTATTTGGACACTAGGGGAACATATTCTAAGTAATAAAGACTTAATTTAGAGTTATTTGGTTAGGGTTAGGGTCAAGGTTAGAGGGTTAGGGTTATAATAAGGCCATGCCGAATAAGGCATTAATAAGTACTTAATAATGACTAATTAAGAGCCATTATGTTACTAATTTGCATGTTAATAAGCAACTAATTAATGGTGAATATGTGTTCCCCATACTAAAGTGTTACAATGTTTTTTTACTGGTGCACAAAATGAACGGTGCATGAACATCACCTTGTTCAAACAACAAAACCAACACAGTGCATAAACTCACAACAAATTACACACCTGCAAATCAGTCAGCTGTTGCCGTATCCGTAATACGGGAGAAGTTTGTATTTACACGATGAGTCGGGTGTGTCTTGACCTCCGCCGAACCCCTGAGGCCGACTCACCGAACCCCTAGGGTTTGATCGAACCCAGGTTAAGAACCACTGTTCTATATGTTATAGTTATTTGAATGACTCTTACCATAATATGTTGCGTTAACATACCAGGCACGTTCTCAGTTGGGTATTTATGCGTCATATAACGTACACTTATTCAGCCTGTTGTTCACTATTCTTTATTTATTTTAAATTGCCTTTCAAATGTCTATTCTTGGTGTTGGGTTTTATCAAATAAATTTCCCCCAAAAATTGGACTTATACTCCAGTGCGACTTATATATGTTTTTTTCCTTCTTTATTATGCATTTTCGGCCGGTGCGACTTATACTCCGGAGCGACTTATACTCCGGAGCGACTCATACTACGAAAAATACGGTAAATAAGTTAAGAGAGGAGACACCCAAAACTATGGCATTTTTTAATAGCGTTTGTTTTTTCATATAGTAGACATACACTATATTGCCAAAAGTATTTGGCCACCCATCCAAATTATGAGAATCAGGTGTCCCAATCATTTGGCCCGGCCACAAGTGAATAAAATCAGGCACTTAGGCATGGAGACTGTTTCTACAAACATTTGTGAAAGAATGGGCTGCTCTCAGGAGCTCAGTCATTTCAACCTGTGCAACAAATCCAGTCGTGAAATTTCCTCGCTCTTAAATATTCTGGGTTTGGAGGTTGCCAGGAGAACGGTACATTAAGGACTGCATTGGACCGAATGTGAAATTTGGTGGAGGAGGAATTATGGTGTGGGGTTGTTTTTCAGGAGTTGGACTTGGCCCCTTAGTTCCAGTGAAAGGAACTTTGAATGCTCCAGGATACCACAACATTTTGGACAATTCCATGCTCCCAACCTTGTGGGAACAGTTTGTAGTGGGCCCCTTCCTCTTCCAACATGACTGTGCAGCAGTGCACAAAGCAAGGTCCATAAAGACATGGATGACAGAGTCTGGTGTGGATGAACTTGACTGGCCTGCACAGAGTCCTAACCTGAACCCGATAGAACACCTTTGGGATGAATTAGAACAGAGACTGAGAGCCAGGCCTTCTGGACCAACATCAGTGTGTGACCTCACCAATGCGCTTTTGGAAGAATGGTCAAAAATTGCTATAAACACACTCCGCAACCTTGTGGACAGCCTTCCCAGAAGAGTTGAAGCTGTACTAGCTGCAAAAGGTGGACCGACATCATATTGAATCCTATGGGTTTGGAATGGGATGGCACTTCAAGTTCATATGTGAGTCAAGGCAGGTGGCCAAATACTTTTGGCAATATAGTGTATTATTAAAATATCTCCTATATGAAAACAATTCTTGCAACGTGTATTTTCTTGAACCTGGATCTTTCCAGTGCACAATCGCATCTTGAGCGTGCTAAAAGTAGGTTGCGCTCCAGTTTTGCAGAAATGATGGCATAGATTATAGTTGTGTGCTGCTTGCGTCATGAAATCATAGAACACCACAAGTTTTAACATAACGTGAATGTGGAGGGAAATCAGTGTCTACCTGGTAACAGCCGGTGTTCTGACGAATCAAGCTGCTTTGTCAAAAAGAGCTACCCAACGCTACTGAGCATGCGCATGCATGGGCATCCATGCTAAAGTTTTGCTTGAAAAAAATCAAAAATACCACTCGCGCTACAAGTAACTATTTTAAATTATATTTCTTTCACTGTGTTTTCTGACCTGTAAGCTTGTAGACACTTAGGATATACTAAAGGTTTTGTGTACTAAAACATGCGCAAACCTGATAGCGCATGTAAAGCTGATCTACTTAACGTGTGTTAACATTTTGGACGGTTAGAAATAAGAAAATATTAGATAATATTCAGCAACATAATTTTATAATCATATAGCTGTTAGAGGTCTTAAAGGGCATCTGCACTTTTTTTGAATTTTGCCTATCCTTCATAATCATTATGAAAGACATGACGACGGATGTATTCTTTTTAAAATAACATTCTAGCTCGTAAGTAAACATAAATAAAATTCTGCTCACAGCGGAGCCAATGGAAGGTCCTCTATTCTGCCCATAAAACCCCATAAATAACCATCCAAAAAGCGCCAACAATACTCTATTTACATTTTGTGACTTGAATATTAATCAAGCATTAGTGATATTATTATAAGCTTGAACACAGATGAACTATT
>NC_084746.1:12789948-12868642 GCF_033978785.1 Entelurus aequoreus | reverse complement strand
GATTTTATCATTGATATATAAACTATCAGACTGCGTGGTCGGTAGTAGTGGGTTTCAGTAGGCCTTTAAACAAGCGCACCTTTTTACATATGTCACATACGTATACGCCCTCGCGGAGCAGAGAGGTAGCGGCATGGGTAACTTTAGCTGTGGTGCGAGTGGTAATACGAGAGAAAGAAGGTGCGAATCTGGTAACAAATGAAGGAAGAATTAATTCCCAAGAAAAACAGCAGGGGGTCCATCGTCTGGCGGTGGTTTGGCTTCAAGCGGGAATATGTCGAACAGACAACCTTAATTTGTCAAGTGTGGGACAAAAGCGTTGCTACAAAAAGTAGCATTACTGCTAATACGTAGCATCATTTGAAAAGTCACCTGCTATAGAATGAAGAGTGCTTGAAAGTAACTCCACATGTCAACATCTCCGTTTGGTGCCACACCCACAAAATGCCGAGGCAACCATTTCCACATCAACACCGTATGAAACAAATAGTCAACAACAGAAGGAGATAACGTCCGCAGGAACCTACCACATAGTGAAGGACATACACTATTTGATTTCCTATTATGCAGCTCATTTTTATTTGACACTTATTGAAATATCTTGTGTGACATCATGCACAAAAGTGCAGTTTATTTGTTTTAAACTATTGTAGTGTCGTTCTGTACAAAAAGTGCACTTTAATTTAGTGTTGTTTTGATATGTCATTTTAGTGACATCATGCACAAAAGTGCACTCATAGCTTGTTTTAAAATGTCTCTGACAATCTTGCACTTTCTGTTTTGGAAATGCATGAATGTTTGTGCCACTGCTTAATAACTGTTTAATTAATACACTTTTGCTCAATTGACTTAGTTGTGATTTCCCTCTCTGCATGAAAGTTTAAAAGTAGCATATATTAATGCAGTATGAAGAAGAATGTTTTAATGTAGACACATAGAATCATCATACTGCTGTGATTATATGCATCAAGTGTTCATTCAAGGCTAAGTCAAAATATGGAGATATATATGGTGTATCGTGACATGGCCTAAAAATATCGAGATATTAAAAAAAGGCCATATCGCCCAGCCCAAGATTGACCTATTGACTATCGGCAAAAAACTTTTTTTTTTTTTTTTTGTCCTCTCCAGCTTCTCAGGCAAATCATATAGTTGATGTAGATGCCCATATCGGCTGTTCAGATTTACTTTACAAAAGAGAAGTGTAGGATACTTCTCTTGTTGCCTTATTTGTATTTGACTTTATTAAATGTATTTATATTAGAAACACAACATGTGTATATAACAGAGGGTGCAAAGTCTGCAGGCAGTAGGAAACACATGGTTAAGTGTAGGGAGTAAAACTGATGGCAGTCTAAAGTTCAAGATTTTTGGAGCTCTTTGTTCAGTGGATCAGATGTTTGATGAAGCTCTGTGTCTATCTACCACCACTACTGTTTTCTGTTTATTTGTTACTGACTGTGGCAGGACACCTCTGCCTCTGTTTCACTTTATGTTGCTGGTAAATAATATGGTTGTAGTAGTAGGCTAAAGTTAAATTATTTAGTATGCACTAATTAAAGGGGCAGAGCTTTGAGACATTTTAGCTTTTATATTTTATAAGATATATTTTTTGTAAGAACCACAATTAATAAACATATTTCAGTGAATAACTTATTGTTCAAATCTGTATATAAATATATACATAAAGTGTTGTAATTATATTGTAAAATGGATGGATGGGTGGATGGATGGATGGATGGATGGATGGATGGATGGATGGATGGATGGACGTTTAAAACAAAACTGTTATTATTAATCAGTAAGTATACATTTTTTGAGCCTTTTTAGAGAAAATCATATCATTGTAGTACATTATGCAAATTACTCGATGGTGTCATGGTGACCACGCCCATAGCCACGCCCATAGCCACGCCCCCACCGCCACAGGTATCTTGGCAGTTTATGGAAAACACTGAAGATTATTTTTATTAATAGTGAAATCACGATTATTAATTAAGATTATTCAATTCATTATATTAAGTAAAACAGTGTTGGTGTGTGAACATAATACCATATTTGTAATGTCTAATAAAAAGGCTATAAACGTTATCCAAATATCTAAAGACAAATGTTAGTTTTTTTGTTCAATAGTGTCAACGTGTCATCTTTTTCTCATTACATGATGCCTTTAACTCTATTTTTATAATTTGATAGAGGAATTTTTTTAAGTTATGTACATTTATATGTACTAAATGAATGTACATGTACAGATCCATTAAGAGTTTGAGCAAAAATATGTCGTATAGGAATTAACTATACACAATAAAACATTAACAAAATGCTGTGTCACAAATGTTTTTTAAAGCAATACATTTGTGAAATGAACAAAACCACAACATGTAAAAACTTGGTGTTTACTTTTTGATATCAATATAAAAACACAAAGCAGTTTGACTAATGAATATAAAGTGTAAAAAAAAAACAAGCTATGTTCTTCTCCAACAACACCAAGTGGTTCAGTGCAACAGTTTGGCCAACAAAAATAAACACGAGTGATACTTCCTACATCGAAGACAATCTTCACAGCCTGTGTTCAATTCGATGAGATGACAAAACATTATAGCTAGTATGGATGTTATTTGATGTTATTTAAATGCTGAGAAATCAGTTAATTAAAGGACAAGTGATCATCCCAGTAAACAAACTAACGACTTTATAAACACGTTGTGGCAACGTTCACGACACATCGCCTGCTGCATGTTTCCTCACATCATGAACTCTCAGTCACAAGATCAAATACTGCAATTTTGTTATTCTTCTAGCCAGACCTGCGTGTTTATTTCCGTACCATCATGTGACAACCTCTGAGGATTTAACGGACCACAATGGAAACAAGGCTTTTGGCTTTGTGCCGTCCATTTGCCTTTTTAAAGGCCTAATGAAACCCACTACTAGTCAATCAATGATGAAATCTTAACATTGCAACACATGCCAATACGGCCGGGTTAACTTATAAAGTGCAATTTTAAATTTCCCGCTAAACTTCCGGTTGAAAACGTCTATATATGATGACGCATGCGCGTGACGTCAATCGTTGAAACGGAAGTATTGGTACCCCATTGAATCCAATACAAAAAAGCCCAGTTTTCATCTCAAAATTTCACAGTATTCTGGACATCTGTGTTGGTGAATCTTTTGCAATTTGTTTAATGAACAATGAAGACTGCAAAGAAGAAAGCTGTAGGTGGGATCGGTGTATTAGCGGCTGGCTGTAGCAACACAACCAGGAGGACTTTGACTTGGATAGCAGACGCGCTAGCCGACGCTAGCCGCCGACCGCACGGATGATCGGGTGAAGTCCTTCGTCCATCAGTCGATCGCTGGAACGCAGGTGAGCACGGGTGTTGATGAGCAGATGAGGGAGGGCTTGCTGGCGTAGGTGGAGCGCTAATGTTTTTATCATAGCTCTGTGAGGTCCCGTTGCTAAGTTAGCTTCAATGGCGTCGTTAGCAACATCATTGTTAAGCTTTGCCAAGCTGAGAATTATTAACCGTGTATTTACATGTCCATGGTTTAATAGTATTGTTGATCTTCTGTCTATCCTTCCAGTCAGGGATTTATTTATTTTGTTTCTATCTGCATTTGAGCCCGATGCTATCACGTTAGCTCAGTAGCTAAAGAGCTTCGCCGACGTATTGTCGTGGAGATAAAAGTCACTGTGAATGTCCATTTGGCGTTCTCGACTCTCATTTTCAAGAGGATATAGTATCCGAGGTGATTTAAAATACAAATCCGTGATCCACAATAGAAAAAGGAGAAAGTGTGGAATCCAATGAACCAGCTTGTACCTAAGTTACGGTCAAAGCGAAAAAAAGATACGTCCTGCACTGCACTGTAGTCCTTCACTCTCACTTTCCTCATCCACAAATCTTTCATCCTCGCTCAAATTAATGGGGTAATCGTCGCTTTCTCGGTCCGAATCTCTCTCGCTGCATTGTAAACAATGGGGAAATGTGAGGTGTCCTTCCTCCGGTGACGTCACGCTACTTCCGGTATAGGCAAGGCTTTTTTTATCAGCGACCAAAAGTTGCGACCTTTATCGTCGTTCTATACTAAATCCTTTCAGCAAAAATATGGCAATATCGTGGAATGATCAAGTATGACACATAGAATGGATCTGCTATTCCCGTTTAAATTTTAAAAAATCATTTCAGTAGGCCTTTAAAGCATTACATGGATTCAATTCTTTAAGATGTCAATAAACTTCTCAATCAATCAATCAAAAGGAATTTGTGGCCGAAACCATCAGGTACGGAAATAAACACACAGGTCTGGCTATAAGAACAACAAAATCCCATAATTTTTTGAAGCGCTAATGAACCTCTTTGGATTAACATCAAATCATTTTCTCCTCCATGGTATACTTTTAGTGTGGGACAAATGCGTCTGTCTCCAATATTGCCAACACCTGTCGTCATCTCAAAACAGCAGTTCGCTTTTGAGCGTGAAGTGCTGATTACAAGGAAATGAAGCGAGGTAAAATTAAGTTAAACGAGGCGCTTGACTCTGTTTACGCCGAGAGGAGTTCTACGGAGCAACGTCTTTGGAGTTGCTTTCCAGTTTTCAGGCCAAATGACGCTGGTGTGACTCTGTTTCCAGGAAGTAAGCAGTGTTGCCTAAAATGCATTATTAAATGACGTTTTTTCTGGACTTGGAGAAGGCATTCGACCGTGGGGAGTGCTCAGAGAGTATGGGGTATCGGACTATCCGATTGTGGCAGTCCACTCCCTGTATGATCAGTGTCAGAGCTTGGTCCGCATTGCCGGCAGTAAGTCGGACCCGTTTCCAGTGAGGGTTGGACTCCGCCAAGGCTGCCCTTTGTCACCCATTCTGTTCGTAACTTTTATGGACAGAATTTCTAGGCGCAGTCAAGGCGTTGAGGGGATCCAGTTTGGTGGCTGCAAGATATGTGGTCCTGATGGCTTCATCTGGCCAGGATCTTCAGCTCTCACTGGATCGGTTCGCAGCCAAGTGTGAAGCGACTGGGATGAGAATCAGCACCTCCAAGTCAGAGTCCATGGTTCTCGCTCGGAAAAGGGTGGAGTGCCATCTCCGGGTTGGGGAGGAGACCCTGCCCCAAGTGGAGGAGTTCAAGTACCTCGGAGTCTTGTTCACGAGTGAGGGAAGAGTGGATCGTGAGATCGACAGGCGGATCGGTGCGGCGTCTTCAGTAATGCGGACGCTGTATCGATCCGTTGTGGTGAAGAAGGAGCTGAGCCGGAAGGCAAAGCTTTCAATTTACCGGTCGATCTACGTTCCCATCCTCACCTATGGTCATTAACTTTGGGTTATGGCCGAAAGGACAAGATCACGGGTACAAGCGGCCGAAATTAGTTTCCTCCGCCGGGTGGCGGGTCTCTCCCTTAGAGATAGGGTGAGAAGCTCTGCCATCCGGGAGGAGCTCAAAGTAAAGCCGCTGCTCCTCCACATGGAGAGGAGCCAGATGAGGTGGTTCCGGCATCTGGTCAGGATGCCACCCGAAGGCCTCCCTTGGGAGGTGTTTAGGGCACGTCCGACCGGTAGAAGGCCACGGGGAAGACCCAGGACACGTTGGGATGACTATGTCTCCCGGCTGGCCTGGGAACGCCTCGGGATCCCCTGGTAGGAGCTGGACGAAGTGGCTGGGGAGAGGGAAGTCTGGGCTTCTCTGCTTAGGCTGCTGCCCCCGCGACCCCACCTCGGATAAAGCGAAAGAAGATGGATGGATGGGTTTTTCTGTAATTAAAAATTCTAACGATACCACTAACCGTCGGTTTATCGTCATACCGTTACAACATTTATTGCATCACAGTACTACTATAACATGTTTTTGGTGGTGTAGTGGCTCTCAAAGCTGACTTGGGATCAATTCTAACTCAATGTGCGCTTCCCAGTCACCCTGGATAAGGCTAAGTCGGACAGGCAAATGTTCAATCAATCAATCAAAGTTTATTTATATAGCCCTTAATCACAATTGTCTCAAAGGGCTGCACAAGCCACAACGATGTTCATCTCGTTCACACTTAGGCCGCCGCGAGGAATTATGGAAAAAAAGAGAGAACTCTCTCCCTTTGTTTCAGCCGTGCCTACATTTGGAGTTAATCAGCCCTGTGTGGCTGTGGTCCTGCCGACACAGCTCATTTAGTGGAGTCCAGTACGCCACACGGAGCAGTGCTGACCCTAAAACAACCCAGTGGAGACATTAAACCAGCTGGTGTCATTTGGCGTATGCAAACACACACAATTCTCTCTCGCACACACACACCGAAGCGGGTAATTTCTTTCAAAAAAACATGCATCACTCTATTGTGGCACCTACCATTCCACTCCGTATGCCTCATCAGGCATATTTTAATTAGCATCTCTGAGTAATTAACATCCTAATTAGAGTGCATACCCACTCGCGCGGCAGCACAGCGACTTGACAGTCCTCCACACACTGATAAATAAATGCAAGAACAAAACACACACACTTCTTGCATACAGATGCAAATAATTATTAAACATACTACATAGAAGTACCTTGGATGAAGGTAGAAATAATATTCATTTAGATTGGTACACAGTAAAAGTCTGTTTCCATGGTAATTGGCATCTTTTCCAGGAACGGTGTTAATAAAATGTTTAAGTGCTAAGACTATGAAAGCACCATTTACTAAGACAATGATGTACTATGGAACTCTTTCAGTGGAATTCCACGAATTTACTAAATATTTCAGATTGTAGCTGAAGTTTTGGGGAAAATGCTTGGGAGGACCTGTCATGTCAGGCCTGACTTTATTTTGTATACATGTCAGCCCACCAGGGCAAAGTAAAAGCATGAATTATGAATTAGGGCTGGGCCGATACTACGATATCAATATAAATATCGCGATAGACTAGGGTTGTACGGTATACCGGTACTGGTAAAAGGTACTAGTGAATAAAAAAACGGTACTATACTCTGTTTGAAAAGTACCGGTTCCCGGGCATCACGGCACGTCGTCACGTCGTGTCATTGCTGGATTTACAAGCAGAGGAGCATGTTCGGCAGCGCGCACACACACACACACACACACACACACACACACAGAGTACTTACAAGCAGACACAGTGTGTAGACAGAAAAGGGAGACGGAGGCATTTTGGTGTAAAAAGTAAAGATAAAAGTGAAGTTATAACACTGAAACACCCTCAAGAAGAGGTACTTTAAAGGCCTACTGAAATGATTATTTTTTATTTAAACGGGGATAGCAGATCCATTCTATGTGTCATACTTGATAATTTCGTGATGTCGCCATATTTTTGCTGAAAGGATTTAGTAGAGAACATCGACGATAAAGTTGCAACTTTTGATCGCTGATAAAAAAAAGTCTTGCCTGTACCGGAAGTAGCGTGAAGTCACAGGTTGAAAGGCTCCTCACATTTCCCCATTGTTTACAATGCAGGGAGAGCGAATCGGACCTAGGAAAGCGACGATTACCCCATTAATTTGAGCGAGGATGAAAGATTTGTGGATGAGGAACGTTAGAGTGAAGGACTAGAGTGCAGTGCAGGACATATCTTTTTTCGCTCTGACCGTAACTTAGGTACAAGCTGGCTCATTGGATTCCACACTTTCTCCTTTTTCTATTGTGGATCACAGATTTGTATTTTAAACCACCTCGGATACTATATCCTCTTGAAAATGAGAGTCGAGAACGCGAAATGGACATTCACAGTGACTTTTATCTCCACGACAATACATCGGTGAAGCACTTTAGCTACGGGGCTAACGTGATAGCATCGTGCTTAACTGCAGATAGAAACAAAAGAAATAAACCCCTGACTGGAAGGATAGACAGAAAATCAACAGTACTATTAAACCATGGACCTGTAAATACACGGTTAATGCTTTCCAGCCTGGCGAAGCTTAACAATGCTGTTGCTAACGACGCCATTGAAGCTAACTTAGCAACCGGACCTCGCAGAGCCATGCTAAAAACATTAGCTATCCACCTACGCCAGCCAGCCCTCATCAACACCCGTGCTCACCTGCGTTCCAGCGATCGACGGCGCGACGAAGGACTTCACCCGAACACAGATGCGGTCAGCGGCCCGGAGACGGAGGAAGTCAAGGTGAGGTCGGCGGCTAGCGCGTCTGCTATCCATCTCAAAGTCCTCCTGGTTGTGTTGCTGTAGTCCGCCGCTAATACACCGATCCCACCTACAACTTTCTTCTTTGCAGTCTTCATTGTTGATTAAACAAATTGCAAAAGATTCACCAACACAGATGTCCAGAATACTTTGGAATTTTGAGATGAAAACAGAGCTTTTTGTATAGGATTCAATGTGTCCGCATACTTCCGTTTCAACGATTGACGTCACGCGCATACGTCATCATGCATAGACGTTTTCAAACGGAAGTTTAGCGGGAAATTTTAAATTGCACTTTATAAGTTAACCCGGCCGTATTGGCATGTGTTGCAATGTTAAGATTTCATCATTGATATATAAACTATCAGACTGCGTGGTCGGTAGTAGTGGCTTTCAGTAGGCCTTTAAGACATGGCTAGCTAGCTAGCGGCAATAATCCATTCGAAGTCTGCAGTGTTTTAGCTACTTCTAAATCACTAATCCTGGCCTCCATGGTGACAAATAAAGTAAGTTTCTTACATGTATCATTATCACTGCAGGACGAGGAATAGCTAAACATGGACCCCGACTTAAACAAGTTGAAAAACTTATTCGGGTGTTACCATTTAGTGGTCAATTGTACGGAATATGTACTTCACTGTGCAACCTACTAATAAAAGTCTCAATCAATCAATCAATGCTTCACTACACACCGTAGGAGGATATGATAGCTAACCGCTAACAGCAAGCTAGCACCCTAAATGTAAACAAATGCCATGGGTGGATCTACACCTGACATCCACTGTAATGATACCAAGTACAATAGTGTATCTAGTAGATACTACTATGATTACGTCGATATTTTTTTGCATCACAACATCTTCCTTCATTTTTTTTTTTATTCATATGATGTTTATAAACTCAGGAAATACGTCCCTGGACACATGAGGACTTTGAGTATGACCAATGTATGATCCTGTAACTACTTGGTATCGGATTGATACCTAAATGTGTGGTATCGTCCAAAACTAATGTAAAGTATCAAACAACAGAAGAATAAGTGATTATTACATTTTAACAGAAGTGTAGATAGAACATGTTAAAAGAGAAAGTAAGCAGATATTAACAGTAAATGAACAAGTAGATTAATAATACATTTTACAGTTTGTCCCTCATAATGTTGACAAAATAATAGAATGATAAATGACACAATATATTTCCCCGAAGAAAATGGATGGATGGATGGGGGACGGCGTGGCGAAGTTGGTAGAGTGGCCGTGCCAGCAATCGGAGGGTTGCTGGTTACTGGGGTTCAATCCCCACCTTCTACCATCCTAGTCACGTCCGTTGTGTCCTTGGGCAAGACACTTCACCCTTGCTCCTGATGGGTGCTGGTTAGCGCCTTGCATGGCAGCTCCCGCCATCAGTGTGTGAATGTGTGTGTGAATGGGTGAATGTGGAAATACTGTCAAAGCGCTTTGAGTACCTTGAAGGTAGAAAAGCGCTATACAAGTATAACCCATTTATCATTTATTATGTTACCACATATGTCAGCAGTAGGGCTGGGCGATACTGTATATCGATATACTCGATATCTCGCGGGTTTGTCTCTGTGCGATATAGAAAATGACTATATGGTGATATTGGAGTATACGTTCTCACGCAGTTGCTTTAAGCTGCGGGCATTACACTTCAGGCTCTTCTCACTCTTTCTTGTCTCTCCTTCTCACAGACAAGCGCACCTTCTTACATACGTCACATACTGTCGCGTCATACGTCCTTGCATGAGAGGTAGCAGCATGGGTAACGTTAGCTGTGATGCTAGCGGAGTGGTAATACGAGAGAAAGAAGGTGCCAATCTGGTAACAAATGAAGGAAGAATTAATCCCTAAGAAAAACAGCAGGGGGTCCATCGTCTGGCGGTGGTTTGGCTTCAAGCGGGAAGATGTTGAACAGACAACCGTAATTTGTCAAGTATGCGACAAAAGCGTTGTTAGAAAAAGTAGCATTACTGCTAATATGTAGGATCATTTGAAAAGTCACCCACTAGAGAATGAAGAGTGCTTGAAACTCCACATGTCAACATCTCCGTTCGGTGCCACACCAACAAAATGCCGAAGCAACCATTTCCACATCAACACCGTATGAAACAAATAGTCAACAACAGAAGGAGATAACGTCCGCAGGAACCTACCACATAGTGAAGGACATACACTATTTGATTTCCTATTATGCAGCTCATTTTTATTTGACACTTATTGAAATATCTTGTGCAAAAAGTGCACTTTAATTTAGTGTTGTTTTGATATGTCATCTTAGTGACATCATGCACAAAAGTGCACTAATAGCTTGTTTTAAAATGTCTCAGACAATCTTGCACTTTCTGTTTTGAAATGACATGAATGTTTGTGCCACTGCTTAATAACTGTTTAATAAATACACTTTTAGTTGTGATTTCCCTCTCTGCATGAAAGTTTAAAAGTAGCATATATTAATGCAGTATGAAGAAGAATGTTTTAATGTAGACACATAGAATCATCATACTGCTGTGATTATATGCATCAAGTGTTCATTCAAGGCTAAGGCAAAATATCCAGATATATATCGTGTATCGTGATATGCCTTAAAAATATTGAGATATTAATAAAAGGCCATATCGCCCAGCCCTAGTCAGTAGTAGAGATGTCCGATAATATCAGACTGCCGATATTATCGGCCGATAAATGCTTTAAAATGTAATATCGGAAATTATCGGTTTCAAAAAGTAAAATGTATGACTTTTTAAAACGCTGCTGTGTACACGGACGTAGGGAGAAGTACAGAGTGCCAATAAACCTTAAAGGCACTGCCTTTGCGTGCCGGCCCAATCACATAATATCTACGGCTTTTCACAGACACAAGTGAATGCATCGCATACTTGGTCAACAGCCATGCAGGTCACACTGAGGGTAGCCGTATAAACAACTTTAACACTGTTACAATTATGCGCCACACTGTGAACCCACACCAAACAACAATGACAAACACATTTCGGGAGAACATCCGCACCGTAACACAACATAAACACAACAGAACATATTGAAAAAAATAATGCACTTTGTGACTTCAATAATAAATATGGCAGTGCTATGTTGGCATTTTTTTTTCCATAACTTGAGTTAATTTATTTAGGAAAACCTTGTTACATTGTCTAATGCATCCAGCGGGGCATCACAACAAAATTAGGCATAATAATGTGTTAATTCCACGACTGTATATATATCGGTATCGGTTGATATCGGAATCTGTAATTAAGAGTTGGACAATATCGGAATATCGGCAAAAAAGCCATTATCGGACATCTCTAGTCAGCAGACTAATTAGGAGCCTTTGTTTGTTTACTTACTACTAAAAGACAAGTTGTCTAGTATGATCACTATTTTATTTAACGACTCAATTGCAGGGGGGGGGGGTTGGGGAGAGGGGCGTGGTTGGGGCGTGGCTAAGGGCGTGGTTAAGAGGAGACTATATTTACAGCTAGAATTCACCAAATCAAGTATTTCATATATATATATATATATATATATATATATATATATATATATATATATATATATATATATATATATATATATATATATATATATATATATATATATATATATATATGTGTATGAAATACTTGACTTTCAGTGAATTCTAGCTATATATATATATATATTTTTTATTTTTTTTTTATTATACATATAAATAAAAGACATACTTGAATTTCAGTGTTCTGCAGGCTATCCAGTAGGTGGCAGTATTGTCCTGTTTAAGAGTGTCACAACATTGCTGTTTACGGCAGACGAACTGCTTTACGGTAGACTAAACGTGACTGCTGTTGTTGTGTGTTACCGCGCTGGAAGGACGTTAATGAAACTGCCTAACAATAAACCCATATAAGAAACCAAGAACTCTCTCTCCTTGTTGTGCACTCTACTCTCTAAAAGCCGTAGATGTTATGACGTCATTGGGCAGGCAAGCTGCTGGGAAAGCGGACGTGAGAACGGCTGTCCCCACTCTGGTCCGCATTGAGCTGGAGGGGGCGTGGCCTCCAGCTCCGGCTGAATACCGGGAGTTTGTCGGGAGAAAATCTCTGCCGGGAGGTTGTCGGGATTCTCCCGATAAAAACGGGAGGGTTGGCAAGTATGATCCTCGCTCAAATTAATGGGGTAATCGTCGCTTTCTCGGTCCGAATCGCTTTCGCTGCTGGTGTAAACAATGGGGAAATGTGAGGAGCCTTTCAACCTGCGACGTCACGCTACTTCCGGTACAGGCAAGGCTTTTTTATCAGCGACCAAAACTTTATCGTCGATGTTCTCTACTAAATCCTTTCAGCAAAAATATGGCAATATCGCGAAATTATCAAGTATGACACATAGAATGGATCTGCTATCCCCGTTTAAATAAAAACATTTCATTTCAGTAGGCCTTTAATGTACCCTAAGATTGTTTGTTAAAATATGCTAACAAGGACATTTTTTGTGGTGCCCTTTATTTAGAAAACTTTCAAAAAGTACCAAAAAGTATTACAGTACATTTTGGTACCGGTACCAAAATATTGGTATGGGGACAACACTATGGAGAGCAGGACGGACGGGGAGGAAAAGAAAGTGCGGGAAGACCCTGGGGAGCGAGCGACTGTGAAGACGGAAAAAAGCGTCGGCAGGGAAGGGGAGCAGCTGTCTAACGAGCTCAGAAGAGGAGCACCTGAGTTATGCTTCTACGTTCCAAGGATTTATGCTCCAGCAGGGACAAAGCAGCTCGACGGTTGTGTTGAAAAGACCGCCATAAATCTGATCCGATTTCAATTGCCTTCCCTCGCTTTCTTCTTCTTTTTTTTCCACAGCAAATCCTCTCTTTTTAGTCCCCCACTCGTGCATTCATGGGCGCCGGTCTCCTTTCGTGCATGTAAAGGTGTCCTTTGTCTCCTGTAAACATGATTCTGCTGAGCTTGTACACAGAATGCAAGCAGAACAAAGTGGCCTTGACGTGATCCCCTTCAAAGAGATTTTCTTTTTTTTTACACCATACCTTCTGAAAACTATGATTAATTTATTTGAAAGCCAGTGCAGTTATTTCATAACATGCTGAATCTTGTGGCCTTCACACCAGTTGACACATCTGTGAGACTATGTTTACGGTTTGGTTGGGTGGCCTCTGCAGAAAGCAAGCTCTGGGGCACTTGCAAGTTATCCCTGAGGCTGTCGGCCATATTGAGATCGTTTAAAAACAAAGAAAATAATGATCGTGCCCGGCTTAGTGCATGACTCAGTTACACAGGCTCGCTCTAGAGACCCAATTAACACACTGTCCCTGCCTTGCATAGGCAAAGCAGTAAGCGCTGTGTGTACAACACCCAAAACCAGTGAAGTTGGCACGTTGTTTAATTCGTAAATAAAAACAGAATACGATAATTTGCAAATCCTTTTCAGCTTACATTCAACAGTTTCCAAAAACAATTTGAAATGTGGACTCGTCAGACCACAGAACACTTTTCCACTTTGCATCAGTCCATCTTAGATGAGCTCGGGCCCAGCGAAGACGGCTGCATTTCTGGGTGTTGTTGATAAATGGCTTTTGCTTTGCATAGTAGAGTTTTAACTTGCACTTACAGATGTAGCGACCAACTGTAGTTACTGATTAGAGATGTCCGATAATGGCTTTTTTGCCGATATCCGATATTGTCCAACTCTTAATTACAGATTCCGATATCAACCGATACAGATATATACAGTCGTGGAATTAACACATTATTATGCCTAATTTTGTTGTGATGTGAGGTTTTCCAAAATAAATCAACTCAAGTTATGGGAAAAAATGCCAACATGGCACTGCCATATTTATTATTGAAGTCACAAAGTGCTTCTTTTTTTTTAACATGCCTCAAAACAGCAGCTTGGAATTTTGGACATGCTCTCCCTGAGAGACCATGAGGAGGTTGAGGTGGGTGGGGTTGATGTGGGGTGGGGGGGGGGGGTGTAGCGGGGGGATGTATATTGATCCCGGAAGAGTTAGTGCTGCAAGCGGTTCTGGGTATTTGTTCTGTTGTGTTTATGTTGTGTTACGGTGCGGATGTTCTCCCGAAATGTGTTTGTCATCCTTGTTTGGTGTGGGTTCACAGTGTGGCGCATATTTGTAACAGTGATAAAGTTGTTTACACGTCCACCCTCAGTGTGACCTGTATGGCTGTTGACCAAGTATGACTTGCATTCACTTGTGTGTGTGAAAAGCCGTAGGTATTATGTGATTGGGCCGGCACGCAAAGGCAGTGCCTTTAAGGTTTATTGGCGCTCTGTACTTCTCCCTACGTCCGTGTACCACTCCGTACAGCGGCGTTTTAAAAAGTCATAAATGTTACTTTTTGAAACAGATACCGATAATTTCCAATATTACATTTTAAAGAATTTATCGTCTGATAATATCGGCAGTCCAATATTATCGGACATCTCTATTACTGACAGTGGTTTTCTGAAGTGTTCCTGAGCCCATGTGGTGATATCCTTTACACACTGATGTCGCTTTTCTATGCAGTACCGCCTGAGGGATCGAAGGTCACGGGCATTCAATGTTGGTTGTCAGCCTTGCCGCATACGTACAGTGATTTCTCCAGATTCTCTGAACCTTTTGATGATATTACGGAGCGTAAATGGTGAAATCCCTAAATTCCTTGCAATAGCTGGTTGAGAAATGTTGTTCTTAAACAATTTGCTCACGCGTTTGTTGCCCCATCCTTGTTTGTGAATGACTGAGCATTTCATGGAAGCTGCTTTAATACCCAATCATGGCACCCACCTGTTCCCAATTAGCCTGTTCACCTGTGGGATGTTCCAAATAAGTGTTTGATGAGCATTCCTCAACTTTCTCAGTCTTTTTTGCCACTTGTGCCAGCTTTTTTGAAACATGTTGCAGGCATCAAATTCCAAAAGTTTTCCAGTTCTAACGTTAAATATTTTTTCGTTGCAGCCTATTCAATTGAATATAAATTGAAAAGGACGTGCAAATCGTTGTATTCTCTTTTTATTTACCATTTACACAACGTGCCAACTTCACTGGTTTTGTGGTTTGTTTGTATGTACGTGTGTGTGTGTGTGTGTGTGTGTGTGTGTGTGTGTGTGTGTGTGTGTGTGTGTGTGTGTGTGTGTGTGTGTGTGTGTGTGTGTGTGTGTGTGTGTGTGTGTGTGTGTGTGTGTGTGTGTGTGTTCTTGTATTTCTACCCTTCTTGAGACATCAACAAGGAAAAGTACCTTCCATATGAGAACAGGTTAGGACAAAAATCATGGTCCTAATACGGAAAACCATTGCATCTAATAGAGAATGTCTCATTTGCACCCCTAGTGGTGAAATCTATCAAAATGAGGGTGGTCCCAAAAAGGAGGGATTTTTCAAATTGACCGTGTGTCGGTTTTAAAAGTGCTCCCCCTATGGTCAACATATGAAATAACAAGTGTTTCCCCCCCTCTGGCCAACATATGAAATAACAAGTGTGTGTTAGAAATTGAAATGCACCCTCTTTGGCCAAAATGAATTAAAAAAAATACATAAGTATGTATATAGAGACATACTGTAATAATTTGAAGTAAAATTGAAGTCCATTACAAACAAACAAAATTTTAAAGATACATTAACTAAAAGCTCAACTTTTATATATTGTATTTGCATGTATGTATATATAACTAATGTTGTAAATACAAATATTTATATATCTAGAAAGGGTGGTCCTAAAGAGGGAGGCTTTTTTTGAATGTCTCAAGAAGGTATCAAATACAAGTGTGTGTGTGTGTGTGTGTGTGTGTGTGTGTGTGTGTGTGTGTGTGTGTGTGTGTGTGTGTGTGTGTGTGTGTGTGTGTGTGTGTGTGTGTGTGTGTGTGTGTGTGTGTGTGTGTGTGTGTGTGTGTGTGTGTGTGTGTGTGTGTGAAAGTGAGAGAGAGAGTGAGACACACACAAAAAGAATAGAAAGATCTGACAGTAGCTTTCAAGAGCGGATGTGATTGAATGTAATGCCCCGACCATGATGACTACACCCTCCATCCAGCACAAACAGTCTAACAGTTTTTTTTTTATTATTTGGACCACCGGATATGGGCCATAGCCAGCAGTCTTTTTTTTTTTTTTTAATAAGGCTAATACTTTGAAAACAACTCCAGTCGTCCCCTGCTACATGGCACATTTCAGGGGGATTTCTCTACAATTATTCGGGCCTAAATTAGGCAGTTTTAAACATAATAATGGCTAAATAAACTAGCAATGTCAACGCTACAGTACCGAACCAATCAGAGGGCGCTGTTCAGTACCGTAGCCACTGATTGGCTCAGCCTCAGACAACTGTATTACACTGCAGTGATTCTTAAATTGTGGTGCGCCAAAAAAGTAATTTGATTTAAGTATAGTGTTTTATGTTCCTATATTCAAACACAGCGTTACTGTTCAAACTGTGTGTATTGTTACAGTGGCCAAAATATTAAATATACTTGTTAAACACAACCTCTGCCTTGTATTTAATGAATGCTTAGGCCTACTACGCTACTGCATTTAATTGTTGATCATTATGTCGGAGTTTTTTGGCGGGGGTGAAAAAAGTTTGAGAAACACTGCTATATTGGATAAAAAGGAGAGTAAATGATGTTATTAGGACTTTCATATTGTTGGAAAACTCATTTAGAAGGTAGTGAAGAGCTTTTTATGCTCTAGTTATGAAAATATATGATTTAAAATTAATGATTCCTACTTCGCGGCAATTTATCACCAATTCACAACGAACACGGGGGACGACTGTACAAGAAAATACAAGAACATTTTTATTTTAAGCAGTGTATGAACAAATACACATTTTATTTAATGGCCTTGATAATCCCCTTTATTTATGTAGCGCTGTTAACAACAAAACTGTCTCCAGAATGCTGCACATGAAAAAGAAACAATAAAAGCAATCAAATTACAAGCATTTAAAATGAAACAAAAATAAACAATAATAGAATAAAATAGTAAAAGACATCAATAAAATAGAATAAAACAATAAAAACAATAGGGCTGCAACAAATAATCGATTAAATCGATTAAAATCGAATAAAATCGATTGTAAAAATAGTTGGCGATTAATTTAGTCATCGATTTGTTGGATCTATGCTATGCGCATGCGCAGAGGCTACTTTTTTTATTTTTTTTATTTTTTTTTATAAACCTTTATTTATAAACTGCAACATTCACAAACAGCTGAGAAACAATAATCAAAATAATTATGGTGCCAGTATGCTGTTTTTTTTAAACAAAATACTGGAAAGGTAAGAAATGTAGTTTGTCTCTTCTATCCGATTATTAATCGATTAATCGAAGTAATAATCGACAGATTAATCGATTATCAAATTAGTTGTTAGTTGCAGCCCTAAAAAACACTGATTGGCTCAGCCTCAGGCAGCATTATTACACTGCAGTAATGTGCAAATTGTGGTCAAGGACCACTAGTGGTACGCCGAGAAAATCCCTGGATTAAAGTACAGTGTTTTATGTTCCTATATTCAAACACAGCGTTGCTGTTCAAACAGTGTGCATTGTAACAGTGGCCAAAATTTTAAATATACTTGTTAAATAAAACATCTGCCTTGTATTTAATGAATACTTAGGCCTACTACGCTACTGCATTTAATTGTTGGTCATTGATATTTGAACTTATCACTGATTACCAACTGCTATATTGGATAAAAGGAGAGTAAATGGTGTTATTAGGACTTTCATATTGTTGGAAAACTCATTTAAAAAGGTTGTGAAGAGGTTTTAGTGCTCTGGTTATGAAAAGATATCATTTAAAATGAATGATTCCTACTTCGCAGGTATTTATCACCAATTCACAGTGAACACGAGGGACGACTGCACTACAAAATACAAGAAAATGTGTATTTTAGACAGTTTATGAACAAATACACATTTTATTTAATGACCTTGATAATAAAACCCAATTCAATCCCTTTTATTAAAGGCCTACTGAAATGAATTTTTTTTATTCAAACGGGGATAGCAGATCCATTCTATGTGTCATACTTGATCATTTCGTGATATTGCCATAATTTTGCTGAAAGGATTTAGTAGAGAACAACGACGATAAAGATCACAACTTTTGGTATCTGATAAAAAAAAGCATTGCCTGTACTGGAAGTAGCGTGACGTAGTCAATTGAACAGCTCCTCACATATTCCTATTGTTTACAATGCAGCGAGAGCGATTCGGACCGAGAAAGCGACGACTACCCCATTAATTTGAGGGAGGATGAAAGATTCGTGGATGAGGAACGTTAGAGTGAATGACTAGAATATTTGGAAGACATATCTTTTTTCGCTCTGACCGTAACTTAGGTACAAGCTGGCTCATTGGATTCCACACTCTCTCCTTTTTCTATTGTGGATGACGGATTTGTATTTTAAACCACCTTGGATACTATATCCTCTTGAAAATGAGAGTCGAGAACGCGAAATGGACATTCACAGTGACTTTTATCTCCGCGACAATACATCGGCGAAGCTCTTTAGCTACTGAGCTAACGTGATAGCATGGGGCAACAAATGCAGATAAAAACAAAATACATAAACCCCTGACTGGAAGGATAGACAGAAAATCAACAATACTATTAAACCATGAACATGTAAATACACGGTTAATGCTTTCCAGCTTGGCGAAGCTTAAAAATGCTGTTTCTAACGACGCCATTGAAGCTAACTTAGTATAACGGGACCTCACAGAGCTATGATAAAAACATTAGTGCTCCACCTACGCCAGCCAGCCCTCATCTGCTCATCAACACCCGTGCTCACCTGCGTTCCAGCGATCGACGGAAGGATTAAGGACTTCACCACGATCATCCATACGGTCGGTGGCTAGCGTCGGCTAGCGCGTCTGCTATCCGAGTCAAAGTCTTCCTGGTTGTGTTGCTGTAGTCCGCCACTAATACACCGATCCCACCTACAACTTTCTTCTTTGCAGTCTTCGTTGTTCATTAAACAAATTGCAAAAGATTCACCAACACAGATGTCCAGAATACTGTGGAATTATGAGATGAAAACAGAGCTATTTTGTATTGGATTCAATGGGGTACCGAAATTTCTGTTTCACTGGCTACGTCACGCGCATACGTCATCATCCAAAGGCGTTTTCAACCGGAAGTTTAGCGGGATTTTTTAAAATTGCACTTTATAAGTTAACCCGGCCGTATTGGCATGTGTTACAATGTTAAGATTTCATCATTGATATATAAACTATCAGACTGCGTGGTCGGTAGTAGTGGGTTTCAGTAGGCCTTTAATACAGCACTATTAACAACAAAACTGTCTCCAGAGTGCTGCACATGAAAAAGAAACAAAAGTAATCAAATTACAAGCATTTCAAATATAACTAGTAGACAAAAAAAACAAATAGAATAAAATAATAAGACATCAATACAATAGAATAAAACAATAAAAGCAAATCAATATAATAAATTAAAACAATAAAAGACACAGAAGACCACAAGACTCACGCCGGCTTAAAAGCCAGAGAATAAAAGTGGGTTTTAAGACGACACTTAAAAACGTTCAACAGTGGGGGGCATTCTGACATGAGGGGCAAACATTATCTATAGCCCTCATTTTTAAATGATGTAAAGCTGGCAGTTTTAAAGCAAGCTAATTTCAAATTTGGCGTTATTCTGTGAAAACAAGACGTTTTTTTGTTTGTTTTTTTGTATTAATCAATCCAATAAAATAATACACAATAATACCATAATAATACAATTCCAATTCCAAAACCGGTCCGGCAACATTCAGAATAGCAATCAACAGGACGCACAAACATGACACAAAACAATCCAAAAGTAGTCAAACAAAAATGAATAATATCAACAACACTATCAATATTAATAAGTATTCCAACATAGCAGTGATTAGAAATCCCTCATTTACATGAGCATCACAGCCTTTTATAAAAAATAAAAGAAAACATTTAAAAAATGAATAGTGTCACAGTGGCTTACACTTGCATCTCATAAGCTTGACAACACACTGTGTCCAATATTTTCACAAACATAAAAGAAGTCTGTAACACTTTAGTATGGGGAACATATCCACCATTAATTAGTTGCTTATTAACATGCAAATTAGTAACATATTGGCTCTTAATTAGTCATTAAGTACTTATTAATGCCTTATTCTGCATGGCCTTATTATAACCCTAACCCTCTAAATCGAACCCTAACCAAATAACTCTAAATTAAGTCTTTGTTATTTACAATATGCTCCCCTAGTGTCCAAATAACTCTAAATTAAGTCTTTGTTACTTACAATATGTTCCCCTAATGTCCAAATAACTGTAAATTAAGTCTTTGTTACTTACAATATGCTCCCCTAGTGTCCAAATAACTCTAAATTAAGTCTTTGTTACTTACAATATGTTCCCCTAATGTCCAAATAACTCTAAATTAAGTCTTTGTTACTTACAATATGCTCCCCTAGTGTCCAAATAACTCTAAATTAAGTCTTTGTTACTTACAATATGTTCCCCTAGTGTCCAAATAAGTCTAAATTAAGTATTTGTTACTTACAATATGTTCCCCTAGTGTCCAAATATGTCTAAATTAAGTATTTGTTACTTACAATATGTTCCCCTAGTGTCCAAATGAATCTAAATTAAGTCTTGGTTACTTACAATATCAGTGTTTCCCACACATTCATTTACTTGTGGCGGCCCGCCACGAAAGAATTACGTCCGCCACAAATTTTTTTTAAAAAAAATTTTTTTTTTTTTTTTTTTGTTTTGTCCAGCTTTTTAGGCAAATTATATAGTTGATGTAGATGCCCATATAGGCTGTTCAGATTTACTTTACAAAAGAGAAGTGTAGGATACTTCTCTTGTTGCCTTATTTGTATTTGACCACTACTGTTTTCTGTTTATTTGTTACTGACTGTGGCAGGACACCTCTGCCTCTGTTTCACTTTATGTTGCTGGTAAATAATATGGTTGTAGTAGTAGGCTAAAGTTAAATTATTTAGTATGCACTAATTAAAGGGGCAGAGCTTTAAGAGATATTTTAGCTTTCATATTTTATAAGATATATTTTTTGTAAGAACCACAATTAATAAATATATTTTAGTGAATAACTTACTGTTCAAATCTGTATATAAATATGTACATAAAGTGTTGTAATTATATTGTAAAATGGATGGTTGGATGGATGGATGGATGGATGGACGTTTAAAACAAAACTGCTATTATTAATTAGTAAGTATACATTTTTTGAGCCTTTTTAGAGAAAATCATATCATTGTAGTAAATGATGCAAATTACTCGATGATGTCATGGTGACCACGCCCATAGCCACGCCCATAGCCACGCCCCCACCGCCACAGGTATCTTGGCAGTTTATGGGAAACACTGAATATGTTCCCCATACTAAAGTGATACCAAGAAGTCATATTTTAGGTTCATTTAATAGTTAAAACTAATTCAAATAATGGATCCCATATTCCAAGATATGACTCATTATTATCTAAACCAGTATTTTTCAACCACTGTGCCGCGGCACACTAGTGTGTCGTGAGATATTGTCTGGTGTGCCGTGGAAAATTATGCAACTTCACCTAATTGGTCCAAAAAATATTTTTTGCAAATCAATGATTATAATCTGCAAATAATGCGCCGTTGCTTAGTGTCTGTGCTGTGTAAAACTCGGCTGGAAACCGCATAATACTCCATGTCAGTAGGTGGCAGCATGTAGTGAATTGCTTTGCAAAAGTCGGAATGTGTCGGGTGAGACGAAGATGATTTGTTGTGATCCCAATATGCCGACCACAGCGGGAGGCAGTGTGCAGGTATGTAATGCTTAAACCAAAAATGAACAAAAAGGGAAAGGGAAAGGCTATGCAAAACAAAAGTAAAACTGAAATAGAATGCTGGACGACAGCAAAAACTTACGGCGTCCACAAAATACATCCATAACATGACGTGACAATCAACAATGTCCACACAATAAAAGGATAGCAACAACGTAAATAGCATTGCTTGCCAACACAAAGCAGGTGCGCGGAATGGCGCTCAAAAGGAAGACATGAAACTGCTACAGGAAAACACCAACAAAACAGGAAGGGCCACCAAAATAACAGCGCAAGACAAGAACTAAAGCACTACACACAGGAAAACACCAACAAACTCTAAATAAGGCCTGACGACCTGGTGGAGTTTCATTTTTTACCGTTTTCTGGAAAAAAATGTGCCTTGCCTCAAAAAAGGTTGAAAAACACTGATCTAAACTAAATGCAGTTTTGCAGACGTTGTTTTTGATTGTCGGGTCTTAAGGGTATATTAGACCTGTGTTTTTCAACCACTGTGCCACGGCACATTAGTGTGCCGTGAGATACAGTCTGGTGTGCCGTGGGAGATTATGTAATTTCACCTATTTGGGTAAAAAATATTTTTTGCAAACCAGTAATTATAATCCGCAAATAATGTGTTGTTGTTGAGTGTCGGTGTTGTCTAGAGCTGGCCGACATACCACGTTATACTCTTCTATATCAGTAGGTGGCAGCAGGTAGCTAATTGCTTTGTAGATGTCAGAAACAGCGGGAAGCAGCGTGCAGGTAAAAAGGTATCTAATGCTTAAACCAAAAATAAACAAAAGGTGAGTGCCCCTAAGAAAAGGCATTGAAGCTTAGGGAAGGCTATGCAGAATGAGACTAAAACTGAACAGGCTACAAAGTAAACAGAACCAGAATGCTGGACGACAGCAAAAACTTACAGCGTCCACAAAATACATCCGTAACATGACATGACAATCAACAATGACCACACAAAGAAGGATAGCAACAACGTAAATAGCCCTGCTTGCTAACACAAAGCAGGTGCACGGAATAGCGCTCAAAGGAAGACATGAAACTGCTACAGGAAGGGCCACCAAAATAACAGCGCAAGACAAGAACTAAAGCACTACACACAGGAAAACACCAACAAACTGGTGGAGTTTCATTTTTTTTCATTTTCTGCTGGTGGTGTGCCTGCGGTTTTTTTAATGGAAAAAAAATGTGCCTTGCCTCAAAAAAAGGTTGAAAAACACTGATCTAAACTAAATGCAGTTTTGCAGACGTTTTAGATTGTCGTGTTTTCCAATCCACTTGATTTGTATAGCACATTTAAACAACAGAAATGTTTCCAAAGTGCTGCACAACAATATTAAAAACAATATTCAAATATTATCCTTAGCTCCACCAATGACTGAATAAAAACAAAAAAATAAACAAATTGAAAACCAATATAAAAACAATATAAAATTAAATATGATTAAAAACGATTTTAAATGGTAAACCAATTAAAACAATAAATATAAATCAAAATTTTAAAGGGTGTTTTAGACAACTGCCTGTCCAAAAAGACTGTTTTAATTTGCTTTTGTGGTTATATATGTTTAAAAGTGGGTCATTAACAAGAGGTCATCCAACAGCAAGGTGTCACGTGTATTTTGCAGCAGAGATGTCGCTTTACGGCAAACACTAATTGAACACCTGTCTCAATAATTGTGACGTTCACTCGGGAAACAACGAGAAAACACTCCTCAAAGAAAAGACAAACACGCCAAAATACTTGAAAATGAAATCAACTCCCAAGCACACTCGCTACAGTTGCACCCCGGTGTCAACTTTGGAAATGGTCAAAAACACATTTTCTTTTCCGGGTTCCTACCTTTTCCACCAAGAGCACAGCGAGGGCCCCAGAACAGCCAGAACAGCAAAAAAGAGACGGCGACTTTGGCCATGTTTGTCGGTTTGTGCGGCGGATTCCTCCACGTCCTCCCCTCCTGACAGACACGCAGCGTGGATGTTCTTCACTCGCCGAGCTCCCGCTTCATGCAGGGAGAGAGAGAGAGAGAGAGAGAGAGAGAGAGAGAGAAGAAGCACGACTGCTTGAGAGTCATTTCCTGTTAGGCTCTTTCAAAATAAGTGTTTTTAAAATAGGAATTCCGTTTTTTTTCTTATAAAACAACAACGTTGCAAGTATTACACGGTGATAACTCAGTGCATCTTAATCGTGTGTTTCATCTAAAATAAGTTATTTACCAACGGTGTTGGGTTAGTTACTGAAAACCAGTAACTAGTTACAGTTACTAGTTATTTTATTTCAAAGGTAACACAGTTACTAACTCAGTTACTTACACCAAAAAGTAATGCGTCACTGTGAAAAGTAACTATTTTCTTTTTTAAAGCTCCCATTAAAGGCCTACTGAAAGCCACTACTACCGACCAAGCAGTCTGATAGTTTATATATCAATGATGAAATCTTAAGATTGCAACACATGCCAATACGGCCGGGTTAACTTATAAAGTGCAATTTTAAATTTCCCGCTAAACTTCCGGTTGAAAACGTCTATGTATGATGACGTATGCGCGTGACGTCAATAGTTAAACGGAAGTATTGGGACACCATTGAATCCAATACAAAAAAGCTCTGTTTTCATCTCAAAATTCCACAGTATTCTGGACATCTGTGTTGGTGAATCTTTTGCAATTTGTTCAATTAACAATGGAGACTGCAAAGAAGAAAGCTGTAGGTGGGATCGGTGTATTAGCGGCTGGCTGCAGCAACACAACCAGGAGGACTTTGAGTTGGATAGCAGACGCGCTACCGTGACTACAGCTTTGGCTTCCAAACATTTGATCGCTTGCCCGTACGTGCGTGGCGCTATGTGCATGTCACGTACGTAACTTTGGGGAAATATAATGTTTCTTGCCGACTCTGATGGCGGCCGGGGTGTCGTCGAAAGCTACAACGCCCGCCGCCGCACCGCTGTCCTCACCTTGACTTCCTCCGTCTCCGGGCCGACGACCGCATTGATGATCGGGTGAAGTCCTTCGTCGCGCCGTCGATCGCTGGAACGCAGGTGAGCACGGGTGTTGATGAGCAGATGAGAGCTGGCGTAGGTGGAGAGCTAATGATTTTAGCATAGCTCTGTCGCGGTCCCGTAGCTAAGTTATCTTCAATGGCGTCGTTAGCAACAGCATTGCTAGGCTTCGCCAGGCGGTACAGCATTAACCGTGTGGTTACAGGTCCTGTGTTTGGTAGTATTGTTGATCTTCTGTCTATCCTTCCAGTCAGGGGTTTATTTCTTTTGTTTCTATCTGCATTTAAGCACGATGCTATCACAATATCCCCGTAGCTAAAGTGCTTCGCCGATGTATTGTCGTGGAGATAAAAGTCACTGTGAATGTCCATTTCGCGTTCTCGACTCTCATTTTCAAGAGGATATAGTATCCGAGGTGGGTTAAAATAAAAATCTGCGATCCACAATAGAAAAAGGAGACAGTGTGGAATCCAATGAGCCCTTGTACCTAAGTTACGGTCAGAGCGAAAAAATATGCGTCCTGCACTGCACTCTAATACTTCACTCTCATCTACGAATCTTTCATCTTGGCTCAAATTAATGGGGAAATCGTCACTTTCTCGGTCCGAATCGCTCTAGCTGCTGGTGTAAACAATGGGGAAATGTGAGGAGCCTTTCAACCTGTGACGTCACGCTACTTCCGGTACAGGCAAGGCTTTTTTATCAGCTACCAAAAGTTGCGAACTTTATCGTCGATGTTCTCTACTAAATCCTTTCAGCAAAAATATGGCAATGTCGCGAAATGATCAAGTATGACACATAGAATGGATCTGCTAACCCCGTTTAAATAAAAACATTTCATTTCAGTAGGCCATTCTATGTGTCATACTTGATCATTTTGCGATATTGCCCTATTTTTGCTGACAGGATTTAGTAGAGAAAATCGACGATAAAGTTCGCAACTTTTGCTCGCTGATAAAAAAAAACCTTGCCCCTACCGGAAGTAGCGTGACGTCACAAGCGGTAGTGCTGCTCACAATTCCCCGTTGTTTACAATGGAGCGAGAGATATTAGGAGCGAGAAAGTGACGATTACCTCATTAATTTGAGCGAGGATGAAAGATTTGTGGATGAGGAACGTTAGAGTGAAGGACTAGAATGCAGTGCAAGACATATCTTTTTTCGCTCTGACCGTAACTTAGGTACAAGCTGGCTCATTGGATTCCACACTCTCTCCTTTTTCTATTGTGGATCACGGATTTGTATTTTAAACCACCTCGGATACTATATCCTCTTGAAAATGAGAGTCGAGAAGGCGAAATGGACATTAACAGTGACTTTTATCTCCACAACAATACATCGACGAAGCTCTTTAGCATGAGCTAACGTGATAGAATCTGTCTCAAATGCAGATAGAAACAAAATAAATAAATCCCTGACTGGAAGGATAGACAGAAGATCAACAATACTACTATCAGGAGACACCGAACCAAACACTGGACATGTAAATACACGGGTAATGTGTATTCGACGCCTGTCGAAGCCTAGCAATGCTGTTGCTAACGACGCTAACTTAACAACGGGACCTCGTCAGAGCTATGATAAAAACATTAGCGCTCCACCTACGCCAGCCAGCCCTCCTCTGCTCATCAACACCCGTGCTCACCTGCGTTCCAACGATCGACGATGTGGTCGGCGGCCCGGAGACGTAGGAAGTCAAGGTGAGTTTGCCGCTAGCGCGTCTGCTATCCAACAAAGTCCTCCTTGTTGTGTTGCTACAGCCAGCAGCATACACCAATCCCACCTACAACGTTCTTCTTTGCAGCCTCCATTGTTCATTAAACATATTGCAAAAGATTCACCAACACAGATGTCCAGAATACTGTGGAATTTTGTCGAAGAAAACAGAGCTCTGTGTATTGTGTCCAAAAGGGTCCAAACACTTCCGTGGACCTCGCCACGTCACGCGCATACGTCATCCTCCAAAGGCGTTTTGAACCGGAAGTTCCCCGGGAAATTTAAAATGTCACTTTATAAGTTAACCCGGCCGTATTGGCATGTGTTGCAATGTTAAGATTTCATCATTGATATATAAACTATCAGACTGCGTGGTCGGTAGTAGTGGCTTTCAGTAGGCCTTTAATGCCCTTTTAGCCTTCATTTCTGTACTGTTATTGCAGTGGAGAATAATACAATCTGTTGATCAACTTGACATGCATTTGCATCACTGAACTCTGCTAAGCAATGTGCTCTACATACAACACACAAAGACAAAGATATGTTTCAAAGGGCCAATTTATTTCAGGCCAGAACAAATTGACAAAACTATTTTAAATAGCTGCAACATAACATACATAAGTAACAAACAGCATAATAACAACATGTCACAACATAGCTGTAAAGCTGGCTTCACCCAAGGAAGGCACACATGACATACACAAAGCCTAACCAGGCATTTTTTTTCTCTCAAGGAATTCAGAAATAAAATCATGACTTCATGAGATCAACACTGTACTGAAGCCCAGAACACTCTACACATTTCCCCAGTTTTAGTTTAGAGATAAGGAAAGATTGGCCTGGCCCACTAGCATCCCTCTTTATGTTTGTGAACTTTATAGTCTATAAATTTAGAGTGATGTGATAATCAAACACTCTTGAAGTCTAGAATTAAAGAATATATAAGAGTATTGACAGAGTGTGTGTACCTTCAGTGATGAATGATGAGCAGGGGCAGAGTTTTGAGTGTTTTCATTAGCTCGCTTTCCATGTTTATGTACTCACTGTCCACTGTGTCCAGCTGCCTGAAATCGGGTGACTCCACTGTAGAAATAGCCTGCATGTCTTCTAGCACTATCAATGTTGTCCTGGCTAGCAGTCCCTCCGTTAAAATCCAGCGGCTGTTGGAGGTGGAGGTGAAGTGTGTCTCCCTTTACTAGCTTCGTCGAAGCATGTTGTTTTTGTAGCTGTTTTAGCAGATTTGAATTGCTGTTTTGGGCAGTAGATAGGATCTTTGATCCAAGACACAACTTACATTTAACTAAAATGTTCTTTTCTTTGTGCTCGACAAAAGAAAAGTAGTGAGAATATCTCCATGTTAAGAAACCCGACTTCTGGCTCCGCCACGATGTAAACACAGACACGCCCCCCACCCGCCCCCACCCACACAAAGCGCGCCTCTTCTTTCCCTTGTGACACAGAAGGACGACACCGCAGCGCTCCAATAAAACACACTCAGATCTTCTGTTTCTAGCCGATACTACATAAAAAATAACGTAAAATAACGCAGTAACGCATCATGTAGTAACGGTAACTGAGTTACTGAATATAAAAAATAACGCGTTGGACTATTAGTTACCGCCGAAAATTACGGCGTTCCAGTAACCAATAAGTAGGGTGGTTTATCAATGTGGAAACAAATACACACTTTTATGCAGAATTTTCTGACTTGACTTTTTCCTCCGTACCTTTTTTTTTTTTTTTTTTTTGGTATAGTGTTTTATTCTAATTTCCAATAAACAGAGAATATATCAGTCCCTTATTTGTACAAAAAATACCTGAACAGGATACAATGTAGATCCAGGTGTTGTGGAGACAGAATGTGGCAAAAAACATTGCAATAATGAATAAAGCAAAACAAGGGACAAGCGGTAGAAAATGGATGGATGGATGGATGTTCTAGACCAAAAATCACTTCATATTCTCTACTGCTCGCTAATGTTACATATCTGAGTTATTGTGCATGGGGAAATAACTACAAATGTGCGCTACATGCGTTAACCGTGTTACAAAAAAGATCAATTAGACTGATACATAATGTTGGATATAGAGAACATACAAACACTTTATTTAGTGAGTCAAAAATATAAAAGTTTGATGATTTGGTAAAATTGCAAACAGCTAAAATGATGTACAAAGCAAATTATAACCTGCTACCAAAGAATGTACAACAATTCTTCTCAACTAAAGAGGGGAAATATAACCTTAGAGGAAAATCTAATTTAAAACATTTGTATGCACGTACAACACTTAAAAAGAACCTTTAGCATATCAGTACATGGAATTAAATGATGGAATGGATTAAGTAAAGAAGTTAAACATTGTACTGATATGATCCATTTTAAGAGGTTGTTCAAATTAATAGTGCTTACAAAGTACAAAGAAGAAGAATTATGAGAAATACTTTCAACCTTATTGAAAATAAGATATTCTTCATCTCAGTATGTTAATAATGACTGACTTAATTATATATTACAAAAAACTGTTGTATTACTCATTCACGGATGTCATTTTACTACAAAAAAGTCAGTAAATGAATTTATATATTTGTAAACGCTCTGAAGTGGGAAAGGGGTAGGATTAAATAAGCTTTGCTTCTTCCTACTCCTTTTCGGACATGATGTGAAGTGAAATGATATGAAATTGTGTGATGTGTTATGCTGTAAGTGTGTTCATGATAGAAATAAACCAAAGAAAGAAAGAAAAAATATGAAGCAAAAAGCACATAACTGGCATCTCTTTGTTGTTCTTTTCTAATTGTCCTTTCCCTGACATGTTTACAATTGGAGCTTATGATGACTCAGTTTATGAAGAACAACAACAACAAAAACTTTTGGAGCAGAGAGAAATGAGCAATGAAAGAGCTGATGGCCAAATGAAGCAACAATGAGGAGGCACCTGCTGCAATTAACTCTTTTCGGAAGGCACCTTGGATTGGACATGGAAAACCACGCTGCTGTAAAAAATGAACATTAAAGGCCTACTGAAATTAAATGTTTTTATTTACACGGGGATAGCAGATCCATTCTATGTGTCATACTTGATCATTTCGCGATATTGCCATATTTTTGCTGAAAGGATTTAGTAGAGAACAACGACGATAAAGGTCGCAACTTTTGGTCGCTGATAAAAAAAAAAGCCTTGCCTATACCGGAAGTAGCGTGACGTCACAAGTTGAAAGGCTCCTCACATTTCCCCATTGTTTACAATGCAGCGAGAGAGATTCGGACCGAGAAAGCGACGATTACCCCATTAATTTGAGCGAGGATGAAAGATTTGTGGATGAGGAAAGTGAGAGTGAAGGACTATAGTGCAGTGCAGGACATATCTTTTTTCGCTCTGACCGTAACTTAGGTACAAGCTGGCTCATTGGATTCCACACTTTCTCCTTTTTCTTTTGTGGATCACGGATTTGTATTTTAAACCACCTCGGATACTATATCCTCTTGAAAATGAGAGTCGAGAACGCGAAATGGACATTCACAGTGACTTTTATCTCCACGACAATACATCGGCGAAGCTCTTTAGCTACGAAGCTAACGTGATAGCATCGGGCTCAAATGCAGATAGAAACAGAATAAATAAATCCCTGACTGGAAGGATGGACAAAAGATCAACAATGTTATTAAACCATGGACATGTAACTACTCGGTTAATAATTCCTAGCCTGGCAAAGCTTAACAATGCTGTTGCTAACGACGCCATTGAAGCTAACTTAGCAATGGGACCTCACAGAGCTATGATAAAAACATTAGCGCTCCACCTACGCCAGCCCTCATCTGCTCATCAACACCCGTGCTCACCTGCGTTCCAGCGATCGACGGAAGGACGAAGGACTTCACCCGATCATCCGTGCGGTTGGCGGCTAACTTTGGCTAGCGCGTCTGCCATCCAAGTTAAAGTCCTCCTGGTTGTGTTGCTACAGCCAGCCGCTAATACACCGATCCCACCTACAACTTTCTTCTTTGGAGTCTTTATTGTTCATTAAACAAATTGCAAAAGATTCACCAACACAGATGTCCAGAATACTGTGGAATTTTGAGATGAAAACAGAGCTTTTTTGTATTGGATTCAATGGGGTACCAATACTTCCGGTTCAACGATTGACGTCACGCGCATACGTCATCATATATAGACGTTTTCAACCGGAAGTTTAGCGGGAAATTTAAAATTGCACTTTATAAGTTAACCCGGCCGTATTGGCATGTGTTGCAATGTTAAGATTTCATCATTGATATATAAACTATCAGACTGCGTGGTCGGTAGTAGTGGCTTTCAGTAGGCCTTTAAAACACTCTTAGGTGTGTGCATACCAATTATGTGGATCAATATTCATCTCCTTACACATGAAATGGACACGTCTTTATAAAAACAAATCTCGGACTTCTTCAGATTATATGAAAATGACAAAGGAGTAGTCGGGTGCACTGAAAAGTTAAATATGGGGAAAAAGTCCAATTTTGACATGAATAAAAGTTGTCATTTTACAAGACAAAGTCAGTTTTGGTGAAAAAATACAACTTAGAAATGTAAGATAATAAAGTTGATTTGATCCTCCGTAACTGTTTTGACCTACCTGGGCTATCCGTGCAGCGTCAAGGAGTTCTGCGGTTGCAACTAAAGTTTACCAAAGTAAAAATAGGGAAAATAAGTATAAAATATATTACATATGCAATTCTTCCAAAAGTTAAAGTAATACAATCTAAAATTATCAATGGGATAATTTTATACATAAAAGTCGATTTCCGAAAGTAAAACCATCATTTTTAAAATTAGTTCAATGATTTTAAAATATTAATTAAATATTGGAAAATGGTTCAAAGCAGAAATTATTATCTATATTGGAGGATATCTACAAACGTATATTGGAGCCCATTTCTATACATATGTATATACTGTATATATATGTGTATATGTATATATATATATATATATATATATATATATATATATATATATATATATATATATATATATATATATATATATATATATATATATATATATATATATATATATATATATATATATATATATATATTTTATCCTATTGTATTATCTCGTAATTTATTTTATTTAAAAAAAATTTGTATAAAGATGATGATTGCTCAAACCTTTTTGTTTTTTATATTGTAATACATTGAAGTGCCTAAACTGATCTATAGATGTTCTAGCTGTAGTGAACATAGTAAAACAATCACTTACTGTACAATGTCTGCTCTCGCTGGGATGCCGACTGATGGGATGGGTTTTAGATGAAGAATGAATCATAATCCTAACGCAGGTAAAAAGAAAGAAAAAAAAGACGGGCGCAAACAACCATTTTTTCGTGTCTTTCTCGCCGCCTGCGAGTCTAAATTGAAGGTCAAAGTTGACCAACTTCTCAGTTTATGGCCATAACCTTCTACTATACAAGTGGAATAGAATACTTTATAATATAGAATTAACTTTTACCAACTCAGAGGCGATGCAGCAGCTCACCGGCTCAATATGCCAATAGCTGCACAAGCTCGTTAGCTTTCTTTGGTCACGGTGCCGCCAAAAGTAGTTCCTTGGCGTTAGCGCTTTTGATAACAATATTGCAAATACTTTGTTAATATTCAGATCACGAGGTGTAAATGGAGTATTGTTGGCGTTTTTTTTAGAGGGCTTTATGGGCACAATGGATATCTCCCATTATCTGCATTCTTAGCCACCTCGTACTTGCCATATATTACAAATTAGAAGACATTTAAAAAAAAAACAGGGATTGTGAATGATAGGCAAAGTTTAAAAAAGTGAAGTTCCCCTTTAAAGGCCTACTGAAATAAAATAAAAAAAATTTAAACGGGGATAGCAGATCTATTCTATGTGTCATACTTGATCATTTCGCGATATTGCCATATTTTTGCTGAAAGGATTTAGTATAGAACAACGACGATAAAGATCGCAACTTTTGGTATCCGAAAAAAAAAAGCCTTGCCCCTACCGGAAGTAGCGTGACGTAGTCAGTTGTACATTTCCGCAAAGTTCCCTATTGTTTACAGTGATGGCGGCCAGAAGTGAGAGCGATTCGGACCGAGAAAGCGACGATTTCCCCATTAATTTGCGCGAGGATGAAAGATTTGTGGATGAGGAAAGTGCAAGTGAAGGACTAGTGGGTAGTGGAAGCGATTCAGATAGGGAAGATGCTGTGAGAGGCGGGTGGGATCTGATATTCAGCTGGGAATGACTACAACAGTAAATAAACACAAGACATATATATACTCTATTAGCCACAACACAACCAGGCTTATATTTAATATGCCACAAATTAATCCCGCATAAAAACACCTAGGTGTTTGTTATGCTAGCTCCTAGCTCCTAGCTATAGCTAGGAGCTAGTATACTAGCTCCCGTCCATATAATCCGCCAATACAATTCAAACACCTGCACAACACACACAATCACTCAGCCCAAAGGACCGTTCACCTAACCCAAGGTTCATAAAGCTTATATATTTACCCAAAGTTACGTACGTGACACGCACGTACGGGCAAGCGATCAAATGTTTGGAAGCGCAGCTGCATACTCACGGTACCGCGTCTGCGTCTGTGTATCCAAATCAAAGTAATCCTGGTAAGAGTCTGTGTTGTCCCAGTTCTCTACAGGCGTCTGTGTATCAAAGTCAAAGTCCTCCTGGTAAGAGTCTCTGTTGTCCGAGTTCTTCGATCTTGACTGCATCTTTTGGGAATGTAAACAATGAAACACCGGCTGTGTTGTGTTGCTGACTTCCCTCGCAAAATACTCCGCTTCGCACAGACAACTTTCTTCTTTGCTTGCTCAGCTTCTTTCTCCATAATGCAATGAACAAATTGCAACAGATTCACCAACACAGATGTCCAGAATACTGTGGAATAATGAGATGAAAACAGAGCTATTTTGTATTGGCTTCAATGGGGGAGCCATACCTCTGTTCTACTGGCTACGTCACGCGCATACGTCATCATCCAAAGGCGTTTTCAACCGGAAGTTTAGCGGGAAATTTAAAATTGCACTTTATAAGTTAACCCGGCCGTATTGGCATGTGTTGCAATGTTAAGATTTCATCATTGATGTATAAACTATCAGACTGCGTGGTCGGTAGTAGTGGGTTTTAGTAGGCCTTTAACTTATATGTTATATATATAACATAATATAATATATATATTCAACAATACATTTAATTTGGGGAATGGAAATGAAGAGGAATAGTTGCTATTCTGTGATGTTTTTCCGACGCATCCTCCTAAACAGGAACCACGGATTACAGATCCACAAAATTGAGTCTTTCAGCTTTGGCCCTGAGGCCGTGTGTCGTTCAATTATTCTTTCTTCTTCCTCTGCTCCTGCTTGTGGGTGTGTGTTTTGGGGATTAGAGAGAGAGAGAGAGAGAGAGAGAGAGAGAGAGAGAGAGGAGGCAAACCTCAAGTGAGTTAAGAGGATAACAAGAACACAAACACTCACGTGTAGACAAACACAAATTGTATTTCCTTTTGCACCTACCACCTTAAACGCATTTCTTCCACTCGTGCCTTTTCCATGGAAAGAGGCTGCAAATTTAAAGATGAGTACCAAATGATGTCATTAGCAAAGTGTTCCTTTGCCTTTCTCACCTCTGCTCAGCAATCACTTCAACGTGGATAAGAGGAGATTTCGCTGAAGTATAGTTCTCAAGATTTCACTGCAATAGTAGCGGGTATTTTTATTTTGATTGACATGCTTTTAAAGTCCTAATTTCACTCATGCATACATGAGTTTTGCCCTTTTGTATTTTCACCATGAGTAGCATCTTCAACTATTTTGACTTGTCACTGATTACTAAGTACTTTTTTGGTCAAGTGTTTTCATTGCAGTATTAGAACTGAGCAGAAGCAACACGTTTTACAATAAAATATCATTACCAAATGTAGCATTTGTTATTTTAAAATCATCAGGTAGGAATAATAGTCAACAATCGGCTATTGTTAATTTACATACTGAAATGAGGTTCAGCACCATGGAGAGCGATTTATTATGTCTGTTGGTCCACTAGGGGCCGCACTTTTACTTCGTTTTACATCCTGGACAATATTCATGACACATGTGTGCTTTGTTTTAAAGATGTGCTATTTGGATTTACACTGTATGAAAAAAAAAACTTTGAAAAGGAATTTTACCTTTGCAACCTCATTATACTATTGGCTAAGATTTATATTCAATACCCAACCTATTTTTTGGGCCTTTAAAAAAGAATGAGAACTTTACTTTAAAACGCTTTCTACCTCGAACAACCAAAAAGCTGTGAAAACTATGGTGCTCTGCTCCAAATTTGGATTATTTATGGAACTTGTGTGAGCCTATGGCTTTACACTTTGTTACATACATACTACATATATATTTACATACATATATAAATAAAAAATTTTAAAAATAAAAAATAAAAAATAAAAATAAAAATATATATATATATATATGTATATATATATATATATATATATATATATATATATATATATATATATATATATATACATATATATATATATATATATAAATATATATGTATATATGTAGTATATATATATATATATATATATATATATATATATATATATATATATATATATATTTATGTATATAAATATATATGTATATATGTAGTATGTATGTAACAAAGTGTAAAGCCATTTATATCAAGTGTGATGGGTCAAATGCAGAGAATAATTTCGCCACACCTAGTGTGTGTGTGACAATCATTGGTACTTTAACTTATATATATATATATATATATATATATATATATATATATATATATATATATATATATATATATATATATATATATATATATATATATATGTATATATATATATATATATATATATATATATATATATGTATATATATATATATATATATATATATATATATATATATATATATATATATATATATATATATATATATAAGTAAAATGTGACAATCATTGGTACTTTAACTTATATATATATATATATATATATATATATATATATAAGTTAAAATACCAATGTTTGTCACACACACACTAGGTGTGGCGAAATTATTCTCTGCATTTGACCCATCATGCTTGATCAACCCCTGGGAGGTGAGGGGAGCAGCAGCAGTGGCCGCGCCCGGGAATCCTTTTTGGTGTATATATATATATATATATATATATATATATATATATATATATATATATATATATATATATATATATATATATATATATTATTCAAAGCCTTATGGGAGCGCCTTTGTCGCTAACCACTTTTTATTTGTACTTTTCATGCTAAATGTGTATATATATATATATATATATATATATATATATATATATTATATATAAATATATGTATACACACACACATATATTGCATTACATTTTAGTTACTTTATTGAGTTTACAACACCCTGGCGCTGTTTTGTACTGTTTTTGTACTTGTTTTGATTATTATTATTTATTTGTGTGTATGAAAATGTTGCATATTATAAATAAAGGTTCCATCCATCCATCCATTTTCTACCGCTTATTCCCTTCGGGGTCGCGGGGGCCGCTGGCGCCTATCTCAGCTACAATCGGGCGGAAGGCGGGGTACACCCTGGACAAGTCGCCACCTCATCACAGGGCCAACACAGATAGACAGACAACATTCACACTCACATTCACACACTAGGGCCAATTTAGTGTTGCCAATCAACTTATCCCCAGGTGCATGTCTTTGGAGGTGGGAGGAAGCCGGAGTACCCGGAGGGAACCCACGCAGTCACGGGGAGAACATGCAAACTCCACACAGAAAGATCCCGAGCCCGGGATTGAACTCAGGACTACTCAGGACCTTCGTTTTGTGAGGCAGACGCACTAACCCCTCTGCCACCGTGCTGCCCTAAATAAAGGTTTGTAAAAAAAAATTTTTTTTAAAGTTCATAAATTTTGCTTTTTGGAACAATAAAAAAACTAATAATTACAAATAAATAAATAAATAAATAAATAAATAAATAAATAAACTTCGTTTTAAGCGTGGAACAAATAACTAGGCCCTTGTCCTACTAACGGAGCTAAAAGTGTGTGACACATACGTTCAAACGAGCATCAGCAGCTTGTGAAAGTCTTAATAAAAAAGTAAATTTTATTTTGTGATGTTTATTAAACTTTTAAGTAGACATGTGTTGTTTTTCATTGGAAAAATCTGACGCTTCAAATGAAATGAAGCGGTATTTGGCGGCGTGATGACGTCACATCCGAGACAAACCAAGATGGACGGCTCCTGGTCTGCGGTTGTTGTGGTCGCTCTCTTCAAGTAGACGTCCTCAAAATGAATATCATGCCCGCCACTAAAGACATTTTGAAAAGTAAACACTGCATTCAGGGTAGGTTTGTCCTATTCTGTTGTATCAAACCACATGAAAACAAGCTGACTGTTCAACCTCGGGCTTAGTGTTGGAAATCTGTGGTGATGACATAGTCTGTTATTTACTGAACATCCATTTTACATTTTGAGTTAGATAGCATAAGACGACGGGTTCTCAATTATTATTTATAATTAAAGTGTGTTCAACTATTTATATGGGATAGACTCCAGCCACTTCCCGCGACCCCGAGAGGAACAAGCGGTAGAAAATGGCTGGATTGTATATAACAGTATTTATAGCTGCTTAGGGCAGCCAGAAGCATGATCACGTGTTCAGCATGACATCATAGACATAAAAGTATTGTTGTTCCACTTGGACACTTGCAGATACTTTTGTACAAAACCCACCACCAGTGAAGTTGTCACTCTGTGTAAATGGTAAATAAAAAGAGAATACAATGATTTCCAAATCATTTTCAACTTATATTCAATTGAATAGACTGCAAAGACAAGATATTTCATGTTCACACTGAGAAACTTCATTTTCTTTTGCAAATAATCATTAACTTAGAATTTCATGGCTGCAACACGTGCCAAATTAGTTGGGAAAGGGCATGTTCACCACTGTGTTACATGGCCTTTCCTTTTAACAACACTCATTAAACGTTTGGGAACTGAGGAGACACATTTTTGAAGTGGAATTCTTTCCCATTCTTGCTTGATGTACAGCTTAAGTTGTTCAACAGTCCGGGGTCTCCATTGTCGTATTTTAGGCTTCACATTTTCAATGGGAGACAGGTCTGGACTACAGGCAGGCCAGTCTAGTACCCGCGCTCTTTTACTATGAAGCCACGCTGTTGTAACACGTGGCTTGGCATTGTCTTGCTGAAATAAGCAGGGGCGTCCATGATAACGTTGCTTGGATGGCAACATATGTTGCTCCAAAACCTGTATGTACCTTTCAGCATTAATGGTGCCTTCACAGATGTGTAAGTTACCCATGTCTTGGGCACTAATACACCCCCATACCATCACACATGCTGGCTTTTCAACTTTGTGCCTAGAACAATCCGGATGGTTCTTTTCCTCTTTGGTCCGGAGGACACGGCGTCCACAGTTTCCAAAAACAATTTGAAATGTGGACTCGTCAGACCACAGAACACTTTTCCACTTTGCGTCAGTCCATCTTAGATGAGCTCAGGCCCGTTTCTGGGTGTTGTTGATAAATGGCTTTCGCTTTGCATAGTAGAGTTTTAACTTGCACTTACAGATGTAGCGACCAACTGTAGTTACTGACAGTGGTTTTCTGAAGTGTTCCTGAGCCCATGTGGTGATATCCTTTACACGCGGATGTAGCTTTTTGATGCAGTACCGCCTGAGGGATCGAAGGTCCGTAATAATAATCACTGCACGTCATTGGGACGTGCAGTGATTTTTCAAGATTCTCTGAACCTTTTGATGATATTACGGAGCGTAGACGGTGAAATCCCTAAATTCCTTGCAATAGCTGGTTGACAAATGTTGTTCTTAAACAATTTGCACAGGCATTTGATGACAAAGTGGTGACCCTCGCCCCATCCTTGTTTGTGAATGACTGAGCATTTCATGGAATCTACTTTTATACCCAATCATGGCACACACCTGTTCCCAATTAGCCTGCACCACTGTGGGATGTTCCAAATAAGTATTTGATGAGCATTCCTCAACTTTCTCAGTCTTTTTTGCCACTTGTGCCAGCTTTTTTGAAAAATGTTGCAGGCATCAAATTGCAAATGAGCTAATGTTTGCAAAAAATAACGTTTTCCAGTTCGAACGTTAAGTATCTTGTCTTTGTAGTCTATTCAATTGAATATAAGTTGAAAAGGATTTACAAATCATTATATTCTGTTTTTATTTACCATTTACACGTGACAACTTTACTGATTTTGGGGTTTGTACAAATGTCCACAATCAGGTCAACTGGTAGGCAGATGCACCAATAGGAAGCTACCTTATTCTGTCACTTGTGTCTATTGTGTTCAGATTTCAAACTATTTGTGGTTTCTTCTCCTGTCAAGGTTCTTTTACCATCCTGAGAGCGGCTCTCTGCAAAATGCCTATCCAGCGTGTGCCGCTAGTCTTGTTAGCCTGCGGCTCCTTCAATCCCATCACCAACCAGCATATGAGGCTGTTTGAGCTGGCCAGAGACCATCTGCACAGCACAGGTCAGAGGTCATTGGGACGTTTGTTGTCAATCGTGCAACCTGTTTGTGTCACCAATAGGTGGGTTGCATATGACATCATATCCGTTTTTCTTCTTGGCGGCTAAATTGACACGATGGTCAAGCAGCTTGAGCGTAGCATTAAAACGAGTGAGAGTAAAGTTTGAGCAAAAAAATTAGTATTGCTGTTCTGTTCTTGGATGTTCCAGTCGTTCAAATAGAGAGATAGGAAATAGCTCTCATTAAGTCCTGAAAGAAGTGGTTCATAAAGGTAATAAAGTCAGGAAAAAACAAAAGTGCATCGGAAAAAAATGTCTCTTAAACATATCACTTCATCATCTTGTGGAATACAATCAAACCATGCTCGTGTCTGCAGAGATCACTTTATAAAATGTTTGTTTGAACATCTGATTTGTTTGAGGAACTTTCTGTGATGCAATCCAGTTTCTTCTCTACTATATTAGTAGTGTTTGAGAGCAGAACCAAACGTAAAAATATCACTTCATCATCTTGTGGAATACAATCGGACCATGCTCCTGTCTGCAGAGATCACTTTGTAAAGTGTTTGTTTGAACATTTGATTTGTTTGAGAACTTTTCTGTGATGCAATCCAGTTTATTCTCAACTATATTAGTAGTGTTTGATAGCAAAAAATAAACGTAGGAAAAGGACAAGAGATCGCTGTGGAGGAGGGGCGTGGCCTGCGGGCCTGCCGCGGAACGGGGTGTTGCCAGGACCAGCCTCGAAGACAGCGACAGGTGCGTAGATGCCCCAGCTGGGCCTTGTTATCTAATCACTTGTCGCCTTTATTAGCAGCAGCCGTGATGAGACGAGTAGTCGGAGTTGGAGGTGCTGCTCAGCGGACGCAGCAGACAAAGACACTTTGCTGAAAAGCAAAAGCCTCTGCACCTCTTTATGAAAATAAAACAGTGTTATACCCTGAAATTCCTGGCTCTCCTGGCAGTGTATGGTGGTCCGAAGAACCCACTAGAGGGCAACCTCTACATTTGGCGCCCAACAAGCCAGGAATTTCAGGGTATAACACTGTTTTATTTTCATAAAGAGGTGCAGAGGCTTTTGCTTTTCAGCAAAGTGTCTTTGTCTGCTGCGTCCGATCAGCAGCACTTCCAACTCCGACTACTCGTTTCATCACGGCTGCTGCTAATAAAGGCAACTAGTGATTAGATAACAAGGCCCACCTGGGCCATCTACGCACCTGTCGCTGTCTTCGAGGCCGGTCCTGGCAACACCCCGTTCCGCCGCAGGCCACGCCCCCCTCCACAATCGCATTTGCTAGTGTTCTTTTGTGGTTGCTATGCCTAAATATAACTAGAAGACCTGCTTGTGCAAATAAACTCACGTCATGTTAAGTCCTAGTAATAAATATTGTGATTGTATATCCACCGTATTTTCTTTGTCCATTTTCGTAACAAAAACTAAAAAGTATATTTATCGTAATCGCTTATATATTTGCCTCTGAACCTGTTAAAATATGCCCAAATCTGCACGGATTCAGTTTTATGAACAGTAGGCTAATGGGACCCTAGACCAGTGTTTTTCAACCTTTTTTGAGCCAAGGCACATTTTTTGCGTTGAAAAAATCCCGAAGCACACCACCAGCAGAAATCATTACAAAACGAAACTCAGTTGACAGTAAAAAGTCGTTGTCGCAATTGTTGGATATGACTTTAAAGCATAACCAAGCATGCATCTCTATAGCTCTTGTCTCAAAGTAGGTGTACTGTCACCACCTGTCACATCTGACTAATTTTGAGTTTTTTGCTGTTTTCCTGTGTGTAGTGTTTTAGTTCTTGTCTTGCGCTCCTATTTTGGTGTCTTTTTCTCTTTTTTTTGGTATTTTCCTGTAGCAGTTTCATGTCTTCCTTTGAGCAATATTTCCCGCATCTACTTTGTTTTAGCAATCAAGAATATTTCAGTTGTTTTTTTATACTTCTTTGTGGGGACATCGTTGATTGTCATGTCATGTTCGGATGTACATTGTGGACGTCTTTGCTCCACAGTAAGTCTTTGCTGTCGTCCAGCATTCTGTTTTTGTTTACTTTGTAGCCAGTTCAGTTTTAGCTTTGTTTTGCATAGCCTTCCCTAAGCTTCAATGCCTTTTCTTAGGGGCACTCACCTTTTATTTATTTTTGGTTTAAGCATTAGACACCTTTTTACCTGCACGCTGCCTCCCGCTGTTTCCGACATCTACAAAGTAATTAGCTACCGGCTGCCACCTACTGATATCAGTGTTTCCCACACATTCATTTATTTATGGCGGCCCGCCACGATAGAATTACGTCCGCCACAAATTAAAAAAAAATAAAAAATAACCCCTGTTTTTTTTTTGTTTTGTTTTGTTTTGTTTTGTTTTTGTCCTGTCCAGCTTCTCAGGCAAATCATATAGTTGATGTAGATGCCCATATAGGCTGTTCACATTGACTTTACAAAAGAGAAGTGTAGGATACTTCTCTTGTTGCCTTATTTGTATTTGACCACTACTGTTTTCTGTTTATTTGTTACTGACTGTGGCAGGACACCTCTGCCTCTGTTTCACTTTATGTTGCTGGTAAATAATATGGTTGTAGTAGTAGGCTAAAGTTAAATTATTTATTATGCACTAATTAAAGGGACAGAGCTTTAAGAGACATTTTAGCTTTTATATTTTATAAGATATATTTTTCGTAAGAACCACAATTAATAAATACATTTCAGTGAATAACTTATTGTTCAAATCTGTATATAAATATGTACATAAAGTGTTGTAATTATATTGTAAAATGGATGGATGATGGATGGACGTTTAAAACAAAACTGTTATTATTGATTAGTAAGTATACATTTTTTGAGCCTTTTTAGAGAAAATCATATTGTAGTAAATTATGCAAATTACTCGATGATGTCGTAGTGACTACGCCCATAGCCACGCCCCCACCGCCACAGGTATCTTGGCAGTTTATGGGAAACACTCGATATGGAAGAGTATTACACGGTTACTCTGCCGAGCTCTCGACAGCACCGACACTCAACAACAACACATCATTTGCAGACTATAATTACTGCTTTGCAAAAAATATTTTTAACCCAAATAGGTGAAATTAGATAACCTCCTACGGCGCACCAGACTGTATCTCATGGCACACTAGTGTGCCGCGGCACAGTGGTTGAAAAACACCGCCCTCGACCATCGCCTGAAACCCTGAAGTGCCCACATGTGCCTCTAGGTCCCGTGATTGCAACCCACCTATTGACTTTGTATGCAAACAGGTATCAAGCCGATTCATGCCTTACATACTGTACAGGTGAAACTCAAAATGATTTAAATATCATGCAAAAATCCATTCATCACCTTCAAATGTGATATAAACTCATTACATGCAAAGTAAGAAATGTCAAGCCTTTATTTTAATAATCATGACTTACTGTTTTTGAAAATCCCACATTTTCAGTTTAATGGTTTTGATAAGCTGTAAGTCATCATCATCAGGATGATAGTTGGAGCGATGTGCTCTGCGCCCTTAAAAAAGAACTTGGATGGAACTTTAGATAAAACTGAGGTAGTTAGTTAGTATTGCAGCGACAAACTTACTTATTATCGGCGCACATCAAGTTTAAAATAGCATCTTCAGGCGAAACATGACGGAGTATGGCGTCGCTGGCAAGAATGCTACATGGACAGTAAACAACAAACTATGCTGGCTGAGGTTATCTGTGTTTACCACAGATAAATTAAACAATGCCTTTTTGAAATGTACAGCCACTAACAAAAAGAGATCAGCGCTGTCATCTGAAAAGGTAAATAAGCTTGTTTGTTTAAGAAGCTGGAGAAACAAAGGAAGAGTAAATGGTGTGTTTACTTGATCTATTAATATGCATCTGTACCGTGTTTGCTATATTATCGCAAAGTCTTTCAAAATGTGCACTTAATTTTGACTATACTTACTGTTATCAAGTTTTGAGCAAATAAATGACTTGTAGTTCAGTAAAACATTTGAATTTTTTCCCCCTGTGTGACATTCTGGCGACAAAATTGCATTTGTATCCAAATATAGGGGTATTTTCTTAAACACATTTTATTCACGCAAGCAAATAATAACCTGCGATTAATCCAGGGCTGGAATTTAACCACGGCAACTGCGGCAAAAGCCTCGACCGCCCTCGTCCCTTGCCGTGATGCCCTAAAAAATGTACGAACATCGACGACAAGAACATATTGTCTAATTTTTTTAATTACCGAAAACACGTAATTTATGAACGCATACGTTTGGCTTGATAATCATGGCAGACTAACTACACAAACTTTGCTCCGGAGAGTTCCCCTCCGAGTAAACAAAGCCAAGCTCTTGGTTTAACGTCATTTTCCCTCGCTTCCCGCCGTGTGCTTTTAAGAGCGAACTGCTCTGTTTAGATGGAGACCGGTGTGGACAATATCGGAGACACTTGTTCCCACTCTAAAAGTACACAGCAAAGGAGAAAAACTGTTTGATGTTGCTTTTATTTTCTCAATACAGCGTCCATCAGCTGCTGTGACTGAGAGTTAATGATGTGAGGAAACATGCAGCAGGCGATGTGTCGTGAACATTGTCACAACTTGTTTATAAAGTCTTTAGTTTGTTTACTGGGATGTTCACCCCTCCTTTATTTAACTGCTAACTGTATCAGTGTTCAAATAACAAGTACTAGCTAAAATGTTTTGTCATCTCATCGAATTGAACGCTGGCTGTGAAGATTGTGTATTCGATGTGGGAGGTGTCACTCCTCTTAATTTTTGTTGGCCAAACTGCCGCACTGAACTACAAGGCGGCGATGGTGGAGAAGAACAAAGCTTGTTTATTAGACTTCATCTTCATTAGCCAAACTGCTTTGAGTTTTATATTAATATCAAAAAGTAACACCAGGTTTTTTTTCTTACATTTGTGTTTTTTCATGTCACAAAGTTACTTTAAAAACCATTCATGTGACACAACATTTTGTTAATGTGTTATTGTGGATAGTTAATTCCTATACGACATATTTCTGCTCAAACTCTTAATGGATCTGTCCCGATACATCATCATTTGTCTTTCTTTATTTTACTTCTTTTGCCATTGCTCAAAAAAAAAAAATAGTGACAAAAAATCCATGTTATAATTAATTATTTTCAGGGCTCCAATTACTTCAAATATTTCACTTTAAAATGTTTTATGTGGTAAATATTTCATATATTGTGTAGTTGCCATACAAAAACATCAAAGTTTTCTTTGACAAAAGCGCATAAAACAAACAAAATAATAGCTCCAGCATAAAATCGACAGATATATCTGAAGTTGATCTCGTAACTTAAGTGTTGAAAGTAAAAGAAAAACCTAATAAAAATGTGTCACTTTATGAGTGGGGCACCTTTTGGAATCCCAAATATATTTAGTGATATTTTATTTATCTTTTCACTGTGATTACTCAAAAACATTAAAGAATTAAAATCAATGGTGTCCTTCATTATTGATCTTTTAGGGCTCTAATTACTAAATACTGCATATTTCAGTTTTACTATAAAAAAAACAAAGTTGTTTATGACAGAAAAGCCATAAAACATTTTTATTTTATTTTGTATTACTTTATATCAACTTGAAGTTGATATAGAGATTTACTGTAAGCGTTAAATAAAAAATAAAAATTATAATCTGACTTATTTTTAACATTTTAATGACTCAGACCCTTTATGGTCCCCGAGACCCCTAAAGGTAAAATAAATTAAAAAATCCATATATTTTGTTATGGTTTGAAAATGAAAAATATCAAAATGGCCCCCACATGCTTTAATTTTACCGTGTGCGGCCCTCAGTAGGAAAAGTTTAGACACCCCTGATCTACATGTACATATAAATGTACATAACTTAAAAAATAAATAAATAAATAAGAAAAAGAATACCTCCCTCTATCAAAATGTAAAAATAGAGGTAAAGGATGTAATAACAGAAAGCTGACAAGTTGATATTAATAATGAATAATAAAAATAGTTTATAATATATATTCATGCATGCTTTGTAGCCCCTTTTTTGGAAAGAAAATAGTGTTTACCTTTGTGCCCGTCTAACTTGCCTTGGTGCCCTAAAATATGAGCCCTTCTTTAAGGCAGCACTTGCCTTGACCTGAAAAAGTAAAAATTCGAGGCCTGCCAATCCTGATTAATCACAGTTCAAACGTGTGATTAATCTGATTACTAAAAATAATCACTTGGCAGCTCTTGTTTTAATTACTGTATATACAGTATTTGTTGAAGTTCAAAATGTATCTGAATTTAAAACAAATACGATTCTAACTTTTGTGTTCTTCTTAAAGCGGCATGTATGCTCTCACTTTACTCCTCAAGTCTTTAAAAACTGCAAGTCTGCAAAATTAAAGTATGTGTTGTGATTGCTTTGCAACTCAGTTTAACTGTTGAAATTGACACAAAATACCTTGGTTACGTATTTTGATATCTTCATGTTTCACTCATGGAGCTCGAGGGAGCAGCATCTTCCCTGGAAGTTGGAGTGTCTCCATTCCACTCTTTTGCAACAACAATAAAATATCTAAACTTTTCATCCACAATGACCACGATCAGTGTCACAGTTCATTAAGTCTCGTTAATACACTTACTTGTATGACAACGAACAGTAACACTGTCGGCATTACCAACTTTGAAATAACAAGCTATGTACTCTAAATACATTCCGCGTCGGCGTCAACTCTCCTGACCTAGAAAAACTGAATGAATATTCTCTCCCTCCAGGCCAGTACCAGGTGGTGGGTGGCATCGTGTCTCCTGTGAGTGACAGCTACGGGAAGCAAGGCCTGGCGCTGGCAAAACACAGGATTGCTATGGCGAGGATCGCGCTGCAGAGCTCAAACTGGGTCACCGTCGACGAATGGGAGAGCCAGCAGCCTGACTGGACTGAAACGGTGGTCACCATGAGGTACTAAACGGAAAGATCAGAATTTGCCGTTTTTAATTTTTTACTTGCAACAATTGTTAACAATAGTTGGACTATTTAGAGAGTTGGGTTAGGGTTATCATGTTAATGTACTGGTGTTGTCACCATTATAAGCTGATACCATTTAAAAATTACATATTTGTTAGCTCGTTATTAGATAACACATATATGTGTCAGTGCTCCAAAGCATTCACACATATGTGTTATCTACACTAAAATTCATCTATTTATTGAACTTCTTCAATTTCTTCTTCTTCTCTAGTGTCAGGTTCAAACACTGATGACATCTATTAAACAAGACAAGAAGCAAGGAATTAAACAGAGACAGAATTAAATTTGGCTCAATTGAGGAGAAATGTCTGGACAGTACTCTTTGCACAGTCTCACCACGCTCTGACGAAAGATTGTACGCCTCCTCTTTTATTTGGACTTTCCCTGATTACATGGCAACAGCTGTTTCTAAGGGACGGGGGCCGTAAACAGCCATCGCCTTTGATTAAAAACAGTTCAAAGAAAAGGTGCCTGGAGGGGAGTCAGGCCCTGCTTCCTCTCCGCTTGGTAGATATCGAGTCAAGATAAAATCTTCCTGTGGAATACAATTGAAGAAAGAAACCGACGCCTTCATGTCGCTTCCCATCGTACACAGTGGAGTTTTACAAGCCTTCTGCTTGGTAGGATCAAAGACAGCTTTTGTCCTCTCACAGTGCGAGCTGAACTCAATGGAACACAAAGTTTTGTGATAACTTAGATACAATTATTCTGACATCTAGATTTTGGCGCGCTCTACCTTCCACATTTTTCACCCGATTCAAACCGTTCCGACTTCAAACTGTTCAGCCTATTCAGGAATCGCGGGCTTTCCCTTGACAAATTCCCACAGATTTCCCAGAATTCCAGGTTTTCCGGGTCATTTTTCCCATTCAAAATGAATTGGCCATTTTTCAAACTTCCATTATTTTCTTCAGATTCAAACCATTCCACCTTCAACACATTCCACCATCCTGTAAATTTAAACAACCTTTTTCCAAGTTCAAAAAAAATTCCAGGATTTTCCAGAATTCCTGGTTTACCATTTTAAAAAAGAATTACGCTTTTCCCCAAATTCCCAAATTTTAGGGAAACTCCCATTTAAATCAATGGGAAATTCTTCAAAGTTCCACAACTCCCACATTTTTCATCTGATTCAAACTGTTCCAACTTCAAAATATTCAGCTTGTTCCGGAATTGTGTGCTCTACTTCAACAATTCTAAAAAATTCCCGGATTTCCCATAATTACCGGTTTTCCCATTCAAAATTACTTGGCCATTTTTCAAACTTCCACCATTTCCACATTTTTCAATCGATTCAAACCATTTTACCATCAACATATTCCACCATTTTGGAAATTCAAACTACCTTTTTCCAAGTTCAAAAAAATTCCAGGATTTTCCAGAATTCCTGGTTTTCCAAAGCCCTATTTCCACCCTTTTTTCTGGCGACTACTTCTTCCACAGTTTAACGCCTTTCAATCGTTCCACCGCCAAAACATTCCTCTTAATCAGGACAACAAACAAAGTTGTTTTTTGAACTGGAAAAATTCCCGGTTTTTGCAAAATTCCAGGAAATCCGTAATACCATTTCTCTATTCAACATTTTACTACTTCAACATTTCTCGACCGATTCGAAAAATTCCAAAACCAACCATTTCATCTCATTCAGACCATTCAAGTTTTTTACCATTTTCAAAAAAATATCCCGTTTTTCCCGAAATTCCCACATTTTTGGAATGGGACATTCTTCAAAGTTCAACAACTCCCACATTTTTAATCTAATTCAATCTGTTCCAACTTCAAAATATTCAGCCTGTTTGGGAATTGTGTGCTCTACTTCAACAATTTAAAAAAAAATTCCAGGATTTCAGTTCAACTTTAGTATTGGAGCATTCACACGCAATTCCTTGAGGAATTGCCTCATCTAGTTGTTTTTGTGTTTTGCCAGCTATGTAATTATATTAAACAAACTAACAATGTCAAAAACATTTAAATATTCTTTATCATTGCTATCTGAATTACCTACTTTATTGGTCTGTATTATATTACAACCAAATAAAGGTCCTCTTATGTTGTGTTAGCACTAGTGCTAATATTTCTGTTCACTGTTGTAATTCTAGCATCGGTGGTAACATTACTCTGCAGCTATTTTAGCCTAGCATCGGTGGTAACGTTACTGTTCGCAGTTGCTTTAGCACTCATGTCGGTGCTAACATTGCTTCGCAGAGTTGTTTTAGCGCTAGCAATAAGAGGTAGTAGTTCAACACAAGCACAAACGTTGTGTTCACAGTGGTTTTCGCACTAGTGTGCTAACAGTGCTAGTGTTCGTGTTCGGAGCGTTTTAGCTTGACTGCAGGAGTTTTCAAAGTGTGAGGCGGGCTTTCCTCCTTAACAGGCTAAGGATGACTACAAGAGAAGCGCAGCATCTTGCAAAAAAATAAAGAAAAACATATTTTTTAAACAGAACTTCAGAGGCAAAATTATAAATGTTTAGTTCCTACAATGAGAAAGTCTGTGGTGAGTAGAAAGCTATATACGCTCCAGAAAATCAGTTTTCCGGAGAGTCGGGAAGGCCCCAGACATAGGCAAGTTTATTTATAGAGCACAATTCATACCAAAGGCAATTTTAGTGCTTTATCAGAAAATTACAAGAAGGCAAAAATTTTAATATATAAAAAAAAACATAATTCAAATTGTAATTAGAAAAGAAAATCATTGTAAAAACAATCATAATTCAAATGAAAATCAAATAGTGTAAATATAATACTTTCAGTTGTCATATGCACAATTAAATAAAAGTACACTATATTGCCAAAAGTATTTGGCCACCTTCCTTTACTCACATATGAACTTGAAGTGCCATCCCATTGAATTGTCCAAAATGTTTTGGTATCCTGGAGCATTCAAAGTTCCTTTCACTTAAACTAAGGGGCCAAGCCCAACTCCTGAAAAACAACCCCACACCATAATTCCTCCTCCACCAAATTTCACACTCGGCACAATGCAGTCTGAAATGTAGCGTTCTCCTGGCAACCTCCAAACCCAGCCTGGTCCATCAGATTGCCAGATGGAAAAGTGTGATTCATCAGTCCAGAGAAGGCGTCGCCACTGCTCTAGAGTCCAGTGGCGACGTGCTTTACACCACTGCATCCCACGCTTTGCATTGGACTTGGTGATGTATGGCTTAGATACAGCTGCTCGGCCATGGAAACCCATTCCATGAAGCTCTCTGCGTACTGTACGTGGGCTAATTGGAAGGTCACATGAAGTTTGGAGCTCTGTAACAACTGACTGTGCAGAAAGTCTTTGCACTATGCGCTTCAGTATCCGCTGACCCCTCTCTGTCAGTTTACGTGGCCTACCACTTGGTGGCTGAGTTGCTGTTGTTCCCAAACTCTTCACTTTTCTTATAATAAAGTTGACTTTGGAATATTTAGGAGCGAGGAAAAGTTACGACTGGATTTGTTGCACAGGTGGCATCCTATGACAGTTCCACGCTGGAAATCACTGAGAGCAGCCCATTCTTTCACAAATGTTTGTAGAAACAGTCTCCATGCCTAAGTGCTAGATTTTATACACCGGGCCAAGTGATTAGGACACCTGATTCTCATCATTTGGATGGGTGGCCAAATACTTTTGGCAATATAGTGCATGTTCAGCCTGGGATTTGTTGCGCGCGACCAGTCTTCCTCTCAAGGAATAAAACACACTGGTCACTCCCAAGTTCTTTTGGATGACATATATGTTGAGTAAAAAGGACCACCGAGACAGAACAGTACTTGGCCAAGGTTTACTAAAGCTTTAGGAGACCAGCCCTTACAACGCAACCATAGCATCACCAAGAAAAGGTCTAAATTCAAACAAAAAGAGTCAGCTTATGTAGAGCGAAAAAAAAGCCCCTCCAGCCCCGAAAGAAATGCAGCTGCTACTTCTAAACAGATAAGGAGCTGGCCAAAACCGCTCTGTGAGCCGACAAACAGGAGCCCTTAAGACAAAACAAAGAGTTTACTAGCGGACATAAGATAAAAGCAAGGAGGTCACGAGAAGACACACGACATGGGAAAATACTAGCTGCTTTAAACATGACTATGGATTAAAAAAAGAACACTTAAAAATATATCTAATTCTCACAGTTTGAACATTGCCAATGTCGAGGCCTGTCTCACATCTTCTGGAAGGATTTTCCAGATTTTAGGAGCATAAAACAGAAACGCAGCCTGACTCTGGGCACCAGCAGGAGACCACTCCCTGAGGTTCTCAGAGTTCCAGATGGTTCGAGATGGTTCACTCTAACGCGTCAGAGATGTACTTTGGCAAAAGACCATGAAAAGACTTGTACACAAGTAAAGCTGTTATATTCTATGAGCATCAGGAAGCCAGTGCAGTGACCTAAGCACTGGATTAAGTTGCTTATATTTCCTGGTTCTAGTCAGGATTCGAGCAGCAGCATTCTGGATGTACTGCAGCTGCTTTACAGCTTGTTGAGAGAGCCTAGTGACAAGTCTTTGTAAGTCTGATTTTGACATTCTCCTCTGATTTTGGCAATGATTGGTGAAAATCTGCTGATGCTATTGACTTAATGTGGCTGTTAAAGGTTTATTATTACCTTTAGATTTCTAACCTGATCATTAAGTTTGAGGGAGTTGGTCTCAAGGTGACTAATAATAGTTTCTCTTTGCTTCTTTGGGCCATTACAGAACTAGGTTTCGGTGCCCATCACTTGCCTAATTGCTAGAAATACTGTTTGAGTTTGTTTTATTTAGCACTAGTGTCAGTGCTAACTGCATTGACACAACATACGTTGTGAAATGAGTTATTTACACAGAGAGATTCTGTAAATGTTTATGTTTACATACCTTAATTGTTTCCAAACGGTGTCTGTAACACGGCAGTAAAACGGCTGATCAAACAAAACAGAAGTCATGGTCATGGACCCACTAGCTGCGGAAGCTAGCTCTCCAATCAGCTAAACAGACTCAATAACTCCACGGTGGTGTTTTGGTGAATTTCCAAAACTGAAACAATACAATATGAATGCGATTGTAAGTTAATAATACTAACACAGACACTTGTAAACGTGTTAGCATATTGGCTAATGCTAGCAACGCGAGCTTCTTTACACTACGATAGCGCGTACAAATATGCACGAAAACACTCCTACAGACATCACACATAGGACGGTTTAGTAATTACAAATTGTTTTAGTTCTATTGTAAAACTAACAAACGTTTCTTGGAGTGATGAATGAAGAATCCATATGAGTAGAAACACTATGGATGGTTTTACGTTCGGTTCAAGGCATTAAAACAGAAATTAAATTTCTGCAGTGAGCGAACTTGTCCAAAAGATGGCGCCATAGCACAAACAATACCACATCTTTTCAGTCCTGAACACATCGCTTTATAAGCTGCAGGGTTCAAATTGCAGGAAAAAAGTAGCGGTTTATAGTCCGGAATTTGTAGAAGTTGCTGGCACGGCCGCTCTACCCACCACACCACGCCACGCCGTCCCCCATTGGCACCGGTGACATTATGGAACCAGGCTTCGGTGCCCATCACTTGCATAAGTGCTATAAATACTGTTTGAGTAGGTTTTATTTAGCACTAGTGTCAATGCTAACTGTCCCATTCACAGTTGTGTACAGCAGTGTTTTTCAACCACTGCGCCGCTAGTGTGCCGTGAGATACAGTCTGGTGTGCCGTGGGAGATTATGTAATTTCACCTATTTGCATTAAAAATATTTTTTGCAAACCAGTAATTATAATCCGCAAAAATAATGTGCCATTGTTGAGTGTCGGTGCTGTCTAGAGCTCGGCAGAGTAACCATGTTATTCTCTTCCATATCAGTAGGTGACAGCCGGTAGCTAATTGCTTTGTAGATGTCGGTAACAGGTCGTGTGGGACGACGATAGTTTGTCGTGATCACAATATGCAGACGACAGCGGGAGGCAGTGTGCAGGTAAAAAGGTGTCTAATGCTTAAACCAAAAATAAACAAAAGGTGAGTGCCCCTAAGAAAAGGCATTGAAGCTTAGGGATTAAATTAAAGATTAAAGTACCAATGATTGTCACACACACACTAGATGTGGCGAAATTTGTCCTCTGCATTTGTCCCATCCCCTTGATGGCTATGCAGAACCAAACTAAAACTGAACTGGCTACAAAGTAAACAAAAACAGAATGCTGGACGACAGCAAAGACTTACTGTGGAGCAGAGACGGCGTCCATAAAGTGCATCCGCACATGACATGACAATCAACAACGTCCCCACGAAGAAGGATAAAAACAACTGAAATATTCTTGATTGCTAAAACAAAATAGATGCGGGAAATATCGCTCAAAGGAAGACATGAAACTGCTACAGGAAAATACCAAAAAAAGAGAAAAAGCCACCAAAATAGGAGGGCAAGACAAGAACTAAAACACTACACACAGGAAAACCACAAAAAACTCCAAATAAGTCAGGGTGTGGTGTGACAGGTGGTGACAATAAACTTACTTTGAGACAAGAGCTATAGTTATGCATGCTTGGTTATGGTTCAAATTCATATCCAACAATTGCGAAAACAACTTTTTATTGTCTACTGAGTTTAATTTTTTAATGATTTCTGCTGGTGGTGTGTCTCCGGATTTTTTCAATGAAAAAAATGTACCCTGGCTTAATAAAGGCTTATTGGCCACATGCGTGGACGGCACCTTTTAGCTCTTATTTCCACAATTGTGTACACTACTGAATTGGGGTCTTATGGCCGCTTATGTGGACACTTATACTGCCATCTGGTGGTGTCGGGAGAGTATAACATACAATGGAATTTGGGGGAAAAAAGTGTAAAAATAAGAATTAACATGTCACTACACATGAAGTACACGTTTGTGTACTTACAGACTAAGTACATCATATAAAAAGATGATTCTTAGTTTTTATTCTAATTAGGGTCCAATAAGCCCAAATAGCAAAGAGAAATAAAAAAAGCATGTAAACAAACAGCTTGAGGTTAAAAAAGGTTGAAAAACACTGGTCTACAGTGTATATACAAACTTTGGAGTGAAAATTATCAATAGTTTTGTGCTCAATCTGTCACACTTAACTTACCATCAGTGTGTGAGTGTGTGTGTGAATGGGTGAATGTGGAAAATAGTGTCAAAGCGCTTTGAGTTCCTTAAAAAAAAGGTAGAAAAGCGCTATACAAGTACGACCCATTTACCATTTACATCATTCAACCTCCTCCATTCATCTTCTAATTCCCCCTTCCTCAGAATTGTGCTCAAATCCCCGTATGAGCGTCGCTCCTCCCCTTCTTAGTTGTTTCTGAGCCCCGTTTGCGCAACCGATCGTGTCATAAATTGGCCCGTTGTTTTCCGAGAGCACACCACCTCCGTCATCCCGCTGCACTTGAATAGGGAAAAACCTTTAAGAAGCTTTACAGAGGGGCTGGTTTCATACTTTTGTTTGCCTTTGTCCCACATGCTGATTCAGTTCACACTAATGACACAAGTTTTCCAACATTTTTATAGGACTCAATAATATTTGTTGTATGTACAAACCCCGTTTCCATATGAGTTGGGAAATTGTGTTAGATGTAAAAATAAACGGAATTCGGCGTGGCGAAGTTGGTAGAGTGGCTGTGCCAGCAATCGGAGTGTTGCTGGTTACTGGGGTTCAATTCCCACCTTCTACCTTCCTAGTCACGTCCGTTGTGTCCTTGGGCAAGACACTTCACCCTTTGCCTCTGATGGCTGCTGGTTAGCGCCTTGCATGGCAGCTCCCGCCATCAGTGTGTGAATGTGTGTGTGAATGGGTAAATGTGGAAATACTGTCAAAGCGCTTTGAGTACCTTGAAGGTAGAAAAGCGCTATACAAGTATAACCCATTTATCATTTATTTATTTATCATTTGCAAATCCTTTTCAACCCATATTCAATTGAATGCACTACAAAGACAACATATTTGATGTTCAAACTCATAAACTTTTTTTTTTTTTTGCAAATAATAAATAACTTAGAATTTCATGGCTGCAACACGTGCCAAAGTAGTTGGGAAAGGGCATGTTCACCACTGTGTTACATGGCCTTTCATTTTAACAACACTCAGTAAAGGTTTGGGAACTGAGGAGACACATTTTTGAAGCTTCTCGGGTGGAATTCTTTCCCATTCTTGCTTGATGTACAGCTTAAGTTGTTCAACAGTCCGGGGGTCTCCCTTGTGCTATTTTAGGCTTCATAATGCGCCACACATTTTCAATGGGAGACAGGTCTGGACTACAGGCAGGCCAGTCTAGTACCCGCACTCTTTTACTATGAAGCCACGTTGATGTAACACGTGGCTTGGCATTGTCTTGCTGAAATAAGCAGGGGCGTCCATGGTAACGTTGCTTGGATGGCAACATATGTTGCTCCAAAACCTGTATGTACCTTTCAGCATTAATGGTGCCTTCACAGATGTGTAAGTTACCCATGTCTTGGGCACTAATACACCCCCATACCATCACAGATGCTGGCTTTTCAACTTAGCGCCTAGAACAATCCGGATGGTTCTTTTCCTCTTTGGTCCGGAGGACACGACATCCACAGTTTCCAAAAACAATTTGAAATGTGGACTCGTCAGACCACAGAACACTTTTGCACTTTGTATCAGTCCATCTTAGATGAGCTCAGGCCCAGCGAAGCCGACGGCGTTTCTGGGTGTTGTTGATAAACGGTTTTCGCCTTGCATAGGAGAGTTTTAACTTGCACTTACAGATGTAGCGACCAACTGTAGTTACTGACAGTGGGTTTCTGAAGTGTTCCTGAGCCCATGAAGTGATATCCTTTACACACTGATGTCGCTTGTTGATGCAGTACAGCCTGAGGGATGGAAGGTCACGGGGTTAGCTGCTTACGTGCAGTGATTTCTCCAGATTCTCTGAACCCTTTGATGATATTACGGACCGTAGATGGTGAAATCCCTAAATTCCTTGCAATAGCTGGTTGAGAAAGGTTTTTCTTAAACTGTTCAACAATTTGCTCACGCATTTGTTGACAAAGTGGTGACCCTCGCCCCATCCTTGTTTGTGAATGACTGATCATTTCATGGAATCTACTTTTATACCCAATCATGGCACCCACCTGTTCCCAATTTGCCTGTTCACCTGTGGGATGTTCCAAATAAGTGTTTGATGAGCATTCCTCAACTTTATCAGTATTTATTGCCACCTTTCCCAACTTCTTTGTCACGTGTTGCTGGCATCCAATTCTAAAGTTAATGATTATTTGCAAAAAAAAAATGTTTATCAGTTTGAACATCAAATATGTTGTCTTTGTAGCATATTCAACTGAATATGGGTTGAAAAGGATTTGCAAATCATTGTATTCCGTTTATATTTACATCTAACACAATTTCCCAACTCATGGAAACGGGGTTTGTATGTATAATATATGAGAATTTAATACCCTCCCTCTCACACCCTTGCATAGGTATCATTATGGTCGTATACTAAAGGAATATGAAGAGAGGTCACATGATGACTCCAATGGAAGCAGCCACCCTTCTCAAAGTAAGAACCTATTACTCACCAAACCTTCTGTTTTTGTTTTGTATATCTTATTGGTATCCAAAGTATGCAACGTTAGTACGAATAACTTGTCAAATAAATTTGACGTGAGGAGAATTATATACAAAATGTTTAAAAAAGTGAATTTGGGCTATTTGTTTTCTTCCTCTCTGTAAGCGACATGAATATTGCCTTCAGCTGGTGGCGCTGTGCCAGTGGTTTGAAATGTTGAATGCACAAAAGCGCACAGTGTTCAGTAAAACCTTTTCTTCTCCTGCGTATTCTGCTCTAACACGTCTTTTACAAGCTTAGTCAGTGTGAAGGATTTGTGTTCGTGTAATGTGCTATATAACACGTGCAGAGTAAAAGCCTACCGCTTCTTTCAGAGTATTAGGCATTCTTTTAAATCGGTTGCTTTTAGGACTGTGTGTGCATGTGTGTGTGTGTGTGTGTGTGTGTGTGTGTGTGTGTGTGTGTGTGTGTGTGTGTGTGTGTGTGTGTGTGTGTGTGTGTGTGTGTGTGTGTGTGTGTGTGTGTGTGTGTCCACAACTATTGAAAACTTGGATTAATCACACTTGCTGCAATGTTACGACATTCTGTTCAGACTCAGTTTCGACATCAGTACAAGCCTGGAGGTTTTTTTCCAAAGAGAATATTATAACATCGTAGTTTGATGTCAAGCAGAGTGTTTTTAGCGTTAGGTAATCACAGAGATTCTCGTCTCTTCAGTGCCAAATTTGTAGAGAGTTCTTGATGGATCTTTTTAACTTTATTCCAGAAAGACAAAAGACAAGGAACTCTCCACAACATAGGAGCAACTAAACTATACTTTAAAGGCCTACTGAAAGCCACTACTACCGACCACGCAGTCTGATAGTTTATATATCAATGATGAAATCTTAACATTGCAACACATGCCAATACGGCCGGGTTAACTTATAAAGTGCAATTTTAAATTTCCCGCCACACTTCCGGTTGAAAACGTCTAGATATGATGACGTATGACGTCAACGGTTGATACGGAAGTATTCGGACACATTGAGTCCAATACAAAAAAGCTCTGTTTTCATCTCAAAATTCAACAGTATTCTGGACATCTGTGTTGGTGAATCTTTTGCAATTTGTTTAATGAACAATGGAGACTGCAAAGAAGAAAGCTGTAGGTGCGATCGGTGTATTAGCGGCGGACTTCAGCAACACAACCAGGAGCACTTTGAGGATAGTAGACGCGCTAGCCGAACGACCTCACCTTGACTTCCTCCGTCTCCGGGCCGCCAACCGCATCGGTGATCAGGTGAAGTCCTTCGTCGTACCGTCGATCGCTGGAACGCAGGTGAGCACGGGTCGTGATGAGCAGATGAGAGCTGGCGTAGGTGCAGAGCTAATGTTCTTAGCATAGCTCTGTCGAGGTTCCGTAGCTAAGTTAGCTTCAATGGCGTCGTTAGCAACAGCATTGTTAAGCTTCGCCAAGCTGGAAAGCATTAACCGTTTATTTACATGTCCAGAGTTTGGTAGTATTGTTGATCTTCTGTCTATCCTTCCAGTCAGGGACTTGTTTGTTTTGTTTCTATATGCAGTAAAGCCCGATGCTATCACGTTAGCTCAGTAGCTAAAGAGCTTCACCGATAAAAGAGATAAAAGTCACTGTGAATGTCCATTTCGCGTTCTCGACTCTCATTTTCAAGAGGATATAGTATCCGAGGTGGTTTAAAATACAAATCCGTGATCCACAATAGAAAAAGGAGAGAGTGTGGAATCCAATGAACCCTTGTACCTAAGTTACGGTCAGAGCAAAAAAAGATACGTTCTGCACTGCACGCTAGTCCTTCACTTTGACGTTCCTCATCCACAAATCTTTCATCCTCGCTCAAATTAATGTGGTAATCGTCGCTTTCTCGGTCCGAATCTCTCTCGCTGCTGGTGTAAACAATAGGAAAATATGAGCAGTCCAGTGTTTCCCATAAACTGCCAAGATACCTGTGGCGGTGGGGGCGTGGCTATGGGCGTGGTCACCATGACATCATCGAGTAATTTGCATAATTTACTACAATTATATGATTTTCTCTAAAAAGGCTCAAAAAATGTATACTTATTAATTAATAATAACAGTTTTGTTTTAAACGTCCGTCCATCCATCCATCCATCCATTTTACAATATAATTACAACACTTTATGTACATATTTATATACAGATTTGAACAATAAGTTATTCACTGAAATATATTTATTAATTGTGGTTCTTACAAAAAATATATATTATAAAATATAAAAGCTAAAATGTCTCTTAAAGCTCTGCCCCTTTAATTAGTGCATACTAAATAATTTAACTTTAGCCTACTACTACAACCATATTATTTACCAGCAACATAAAGTGAAACAGAGCCAGAGGTGTCCTGCCACAGTCAGTAACAAATAAACAGAAAACAGTAGTGGTCAAATACAAATAAGGCAACAAGAGAAGTATCCTACACTTCTCTTTTGTAAAGTAAATCTGAACAGCCGATATGGGCATCTAAATCAACTATATGATTTGCCTGAGAAGCTGGACAGGACAAAAAAAAAAAATTTAAAAAAAAAAAAATTTAAAAATTTTTTTTTAAATTTTTTTATTTGTGGCGGACGTAATTCTTTCGTGGCGGGCCGCCACAAATAAATGAATGTGTGGGAAACACTGCAGTCCTTCCTCCGGTGTCGTCACGCTACTTCCGGTAGGGGCAAGGCTTTTTTTTTATCAGAGACCAAAAGTTGCGAACTTTATCGTCGTTGTTCTATACTAAATCCTTTCAGCAAAAATATGGCAATATCACAAAATGATCAAGTATGACACATAGAATGGATCTGCTATCCCCGTTTAAAGGCCTACTGAAATGATTTTTTTTTATTTAAACGGGGATAGCAGATCTATTCTATGTGTCATACTTGATCATTTCGCGATATTGCTATATTTTTGCTGAAAGGATTTAGTATAGAACAACGGCGATAAAGATCGCAACTTTTGGTATCTGATAAAAAAAAGGCTTGCCCCTACCGGAAGTAGCGTGACGTAGTCAATTGAACATATACGCAAAGTTCCCTATTGTTTACAATGATGGCCGCATGAAGTGAGAGAGATTCGGACCGAGAAAGCGACAATTTCCCCTTTAATTTGAGCGAGGTTGAAAGATTTGTGGATGAGTAAAGTGCAAGTGAAGGATTAGTGGGGAGTGGATGCGATTCAGATAGGGAAGATGCTGTGAGAGCCGGGGGTGACCTGATATTTAGCTGCGAATGACTACAACAGTAAATAAACACAAGACATATATATACTCTATTAGCCACAACACAACCAGGCTTATATTTAATATGCCACAAATTAATCCTGCATAAAAACACCTCAGTGTTTGTTATGCTAGCTCCTAGCTCCTATGCTAGCTCCTAGCTCCTAGCTCCATATAAGCCGCCAATCCAATTCAAACACCTGCACTACACACACAATCACTCAGCCCAAAAGACCGTTCACCTAACACAAGGTTCATAAAGCTTATATATTTAAACAAAGTTACGTGCGTAACGCGCACGTACTGGCAAGCGATCAAATGTTTGGAAGCGCAGCTGCTACTCACGGTACCTGATATTCAGCTGGGAATGACTAAAACAGTAAATAAACACAAGACATATATACTCTATTAGCCACAACACAACCAGGCTTATATTTAATATGCCACAAATTAATCCTGCATAAAAACACCTATGTGTTTGTTATGCTAGCTCCTAGCTCCTCTGCTAGCTCCTAGCTCCATAGAACACGCCAATACAATTCAAACACCTGATCAACACACACAATCACTCAGCCCAAAAGACCGTTCACCTAACCCAAGGTTCATAAAGCTTATATATTTAAACAAAGTTACGTACGTGACGCGCACGTACGGTCAAGCGATCAAATGTTTGGAAGCCAAAGCTGCATACTCACGGTAGCACGTCTGCGTCTTTGTCATCCAAATCAAAGTAATCCTGGTAAGAGTCTGTGTTGTCCCAGTTCTCTACAGGCGTCTGTGTATCGAAGTCAAAAGTCCTCCTGGATAGAGTCTCTGTTTTCCGAGTTCTTCCATCTTGACTGCATCTTTCGGGAATGTAAACAATGAAACACCGCCGGCTGTGTTGTGTTGCTGCTGACTTCCTTCGCAAAATAATCCGCTTTGCACCGAGAACTTTCTTCTTTGCTTGCTTAGCTTCTTTCTCCATAATGCAATGAACATAATTGCAACAGATTCACCAACACAGATGTCCAGAATACATCCAGAATGAGATGAAAACAGCTATTTCGTATTGGCTTCAATGTGGAAGCCATACGCGCATATGTCATCCTCAGAAGCGTTTCGAACCGGAAGTTTAGCGGCAAATTTAAAATTGCACTTTATAAGTTAACCCGGCCGTATTAGCATGTGTTGCAATGTTAAGATTTCATCATTGATATATAAACTATCAGACTGCGTGGTCGGTAGTAGTGGGTTTCAGTAGGCCTTTAAATTTAAAAAATTCATTTCAGTAGGCCTTTTAAGTCGCTGCTGTCATCATTTCATTTCTTTCTTGTCCTCATTATCCTCAGTAATAGTGATATAACTTTTTCTGCATTTCAATTGAGAACACTTGTTAACTTTGTTTAATTTTCAATACAATTACCGTATTTTCCGGACCATAGGGCGCACTGGATTATAAGGCGCACTGCCGATGAGCGGGTCTAGTCAGGTCTATTTTCATACAAAAGGCGCACCAGATTATAGGGCGCATTAAAGGAGTCATATTATTATGACTTTTTTCTAAATGTAAAATACTTCCTTGTGGTCTACATAACATGTGATGGTGGTTCTTTAGTCAAAATGTTGCATAGATGATGTTTTACAGATCATCTTCAAGTCGCTTTCTGACAGTCGCTTCAGGATGTGCCGTTTTGTGGGCGGTCTTATTTGCGTGGCTCACCTTCGACAGCGTCTTCTCCCCGTCATCTTTTTTGTAGCGGTGTAGCGTGCAAGGACGGGAGTGGAAAAGGCGGGCAAAAGATGGAGCTAACTGTTTTAATGACATTTACTTCAGTCAATAACGGAGCAGCATCTCCTCATCCGTGGCTCACTAGTGCAACAACAAGGCAAAAACCATCCGACTGGAACTCTCTAAAGTTCCTTGGGTGAATAATGTAAACTCACTACACCGGTATGTTTTAGTGCTTTCATGGCGAGTTTACTGACAGATATAAGTAAGAACTTTACACTACTTTATATTAAAAATGGCAACAGTGGAGGATAAATGTCCCATAACAAGAAGATAGAGAAAAAGAAGAACCTTATCGACTATGGACTAACTAACAAACTACAAAGGCGGATTCGCACAAATTTTTAGGACTTATGCAGATCCCAAATACAGAACAGCAGGTACCAGAAGGTAAGAAAAGTTGCTTTTGCATTATATTGCGAAACAAAACGCCAGATAATATGTCCTACCTGGATTATACACGCACCATAATAATACTCCCATGTTGAAGCACAGTACAATCCATCAAGTGGTGTGGCTTCATAGCTTACCAAAGTACTACTAAAACATCTTGATAGATTTTTGAGCGCCGTGAGTAATGTTCTATTTTTGCAATGGAACATAACATTTTGGTGTTGTTTACTTGAGTCATATTGCAGTCTACACGTATCTCTCGTGTGTGACTGCCATCTACTGGTCACACTTTTCATTTCACCATGTACCAAATAAAATAGCTTTGAGGTCAGTAAGCACAACCAGAATTATTCCGTACATTATGTTATTCCAGGTGCTCCTCCTCAGCTCAAGCTGCTCTGTGGAGCGGATTTCCTGGACACCTTCAACAAACCAGGCCTGTGGCAGGACGAGCACATGGAGGAAGTGGTCGGGCGCTTCGGTCTGGTGTGCGTCAGTCGCGGGGGTCTGCAGCCCGAGCAGGTGGTGCACGAATCGGACACACTCTGGCGCCACAGACAGAACATCTTCCAGGTGAAAGAGTGGGTGAGGAATGAGACCAGCGCAACAGAGGTCAGACGGGCTCTCCGGCGGGGAACCAGCGTCAAATACCTCATCCCAGACTCTGTGATAGAATACATCCAGCAGAACAACCTCTACACCGAGGACAGCGAGAGGAGAAATGAGGGCATGGCTTTGAGGCCGCTCGCCAGGGAGGCACATCAACCGGCGGAGAGTCTGGACGACTGACACGGATCAATGCTTGTCTTCAAGGACGAGGGATTGAGTTCCACCAGCTGATGATGCACCAGCTCGACATGCTCACAGAGCCCTCGCTGGGCATTAGGAGTCCAGCACTTGAGCCTCGATCACTGTGGACATTCTGCAAGGAGGAACGCTTCTGAGCAGGCTCATCAGGTAGGAGAGCGTCTGCGTGACTGAAATGAGTGTGACGGCCCTGAGTTCCCCCCTTGAAGTAAGACTTCAATCACACATCGATGCTTCTCTTTTAGTCGGGGAGATTGACTTTACTCTCTACTTGCACAAAAGCTGCCAACAAAACCGATGGACGAGAGGGCATCCTGTCCGTCTTCCTCTGGACTTATCTTTATCTCCTAAATGTTGCCTTTTTTTGCGTGGGGGAAGTTATAAATGATGTATTGAAACTTGGATTTTCTAAATGCTCTTTTTTTTAACTGATTAATACTTTAGAGCAGGGGGTGTCCAAACTTTTTGACTTGGCAGCCGCATTGGGCTTCAAAAAATTGGCCGGGGGCCAAAAGCCGACTGCATGTAAAGTAACTATATGTATTATACTAATATAAAGGAGAGGGATAAGTGGTAGAAAATGGATGGATGAATGGATATATAATAATTAGAGATTTCCGATATTATCGGCCAATAAATGCTTTGAAATGTAATATCGGAAATTATCGGTATCGGTTTCAAAATTATCGGTATCGGTTTCAAAAAGTAACATTTATGACTTTTTAAAACGCCGCTGTGTACACGGACATAGGGAGAAGTACAGAGTGCCAATAAACCTTAAAGGCACTGCCTTTGCGTGCCGGCCCAATCACATAATACCTACGGCTTTTCACACACACGGGTGAATGCAATGCATACTTGGTCAACAGCCGTACAGGTCACACTGAGGGTGGCCGTATAAACAACTTTAACACTGTTACAAATATGCGCCACACTGTGAACCCACACCAAACAAGAATGACAAAACACATTTCGGGAGAACATCCGCACTGTAACACAACATAAACACAACAGAACAAATACCCAGAACCCCTTGCAGCACTAACTCTTCCGGGACGCTACAATATACACCCCCTGTTACCCCTACACCCCCCCACCCACCACAACCCGCCCCCCCAAAATTTAACACATGCATTGATTGATTCAAATGGTGTAGTCTTGAATTATGTGTTGTTCTTGGACGTTTTTGTTTTTTTTAAATATCCACAAACACATCTCCATGTTGACTTTTTGTGTTAGTTTATTTGCGTCATGAGTGGAAAAGGTTGTTTGGATTGGGTCATATATAAAAAATGTGCTGTGCGCACTTTATGTCATGGTCTTTAAAGGCCTACTGAAAGCCACTACTACCGACCACGCAGTCTGATAGTTTATATATCAATGATGAAATCTTAACATTGCAACACATGCCAATACGGCCGGGTTAACTTATAAAGTGCAATTTTCAATTTCCCGGGAAACTTCCGGTTGAAAACGTCTATGTATGATGACGTTTGCGCGTGACGTCGATCGTTGAAACGGAAGTATTCGGACACATTGTATCACAATACAAACAGCTCTGTTTTCATCGCAAAATTTCACAGTATTCTGGACATCTGTGTTGGTGAATCTTTTGCAATTTGTTTAATGAACAATGGAGACTGCAAAGAAGAAAGCTGTAGGTGGGATCGGTGTATTAGCGGCTGGCTGCAGCAACACAACCAGGAGGACTTTGACTTGGATAGCAGACGCGCTATCCGACGCTAGCCGCCGACCGCATCGATGATCGGGTGAAGTCCTTTGTCGCGCCGTCGATCGCTGGAACGCAGGTGAGCACGGGTGTTGATGAGCAGACGAGGGCTGGCGTAGGTGGAGCGCTAATGTTTTTATCATAGCTCTGACGAGGTCCCGTAGCTGAGTTAGCTTCAATGGCGTCGTTAGCAACAGCATTGCTAAGCTTCGCCAGGCGGCACAGCAATAACCGTGTGGTTACAGGTCCAGTGTTTGGTTCGGTGTCTCCTGATAGTAGTATTGTTGATCTTCTGTCTATCCTTTCAGTCAGGGGTTTATTTATTTTGTTTCTATCTGCATTTAAGCCCGATGCTATCACGTTAGCTCTGTAGCTAAAGAGCTTCACCGATGTATTGTCGTGGAGATAAAAGTCACTGTGAATGTCCATTTCGCGTTCTCGACTCTCATTTTCAAGAGGATATAGTATCCGAGGTGGTTTAAAATACAAATCCATGATCCACAATAGAAAAAGGAGAAAGTGTGGAATCCAATGAACCCTTGTACCTAAGTTACGGTCAGAGCGAAACAAGATACGTCCCGCACTGCACTCTAGTCCTTCACTCTCACGTTCCTCATCCACAAATCTTTCATCCTCGCTCAAATTAATGGGGTAATCGTCGCTTTCTCGGTCCGAATCTCTCTCGCTGCTGGTGTAAACAATAGGGAAATGTGAGCAGCCCTATCCCCTGTGACGTCACGCTACTTCCGGTATTGGCAAAGCTTTTTTTATCAGCGACCAAAAGTTGCAAACTTTATCGTCGATGTTCTCTACTAAATCCTTTCAGCAAAAATATGGCAATATCTCGAAATGATCAAGTATGACACAGAATGGATCTGCTATCCCCGTTTAAATAAAAAAAATTCATTTCAGTAGGCCTTTAAAAGGGGGTATTTATTGGTCCTGTGTCATACAACTGTGCGTCACCAGCGCAACTGTGGAAACTAATTCCGTGCCTCCTAACGACGTCCCCGACAGGCAGCATGTAATTACATGCATTTTCCAAGTATTGCGCAACACGGTGCATTTGACAATACTGACTGCCGTCCGCTTTTTAAAGAGTGCGGCTTTCTGCACTCTAAGAGAATTTTACTACACCTGGCCCACATTGCAAGATTTCCAAAACGCAGTACGTTATTTCTATGTGCCCCGTGTCCTGGTTTGTGTTTGTGTAACCCCTCATGTGAGACTGAAAGGAACTCATTATACGCATAAATCGGCGCTCACATGGAATTACATATGTACAGTAATCCCTCACAGGCACGGTCAGCATACTGCCAGATGAAGGTGCATTGTACCATTACGTGACGCGGAGAAGTGGGCGGTGCGAGTGGCGTTTTCCATTAAAAAAATGGGACCCGGCAGGTAATCGGATTAGATTTGAGTTGGGTTCAAATGGGGGATTGAGAGAGCGGGATTTGCACTCCAGCACAAGTGGCCTAGCACAGCCCATCTCCTCGCCCACCGAGAGTGAAGGACGACGACGCCAGAATGCCTGTGGATCTGAACGGATACTGGAAAATGATCTCCAGCGACAACTTTGAGGAGTACCTCAAGGCTCTAGGTCAGTCTGAAATACCCGTGTTTGACCTGGTCCAGCATACTGAAGACCGTGGAGCTCAGAGTATACCACACACGTCAATAACGGTGCGCGTTCCTTTTTTTTTTTTGCAGACGTCAACGTTGCCATCAGAAAAATCGCCACTCTGCTGAAGCCCGACAAGGACATCGCCCACGACGGGGATCACATAATCATCAAAACCCTCAGCACCTTCAAGAACTACAACATGGATTTCTATGTGGGCAAAGAGTTCGAGGAGGATTTGTCCGGCGTAGATGACAGGAAATGCATGGTGAGTATGTTTATAACCACCACCAATGTTATACTTTTGCAATATGGGCGCCATGGTCATCCATCCATCCATTTGCTACCGCTTGTCCCTTCCAAATCCACTTCATTTATGTAGCACTACTAACAAACAAACTGTTTCCAAAGTGCTGTGCATTTCACATACAAAGTTCTTGAGAAAGCCCAAGTCTAGTAGAGCAGCGATTCTCAGACTGTGTTATGTGTACCTGTCAGGTTCAAACACTGATTACATCTATTAAACAAGACAAGAAGCAAGGAATTAAACAGAGACAGAATTAAATTGGGCTCAATGAGGAGAAACATCCTCTCGCTCTGACAAAAGATTGTACGCCTCCTCTTTTATTTGGACTTTCCCCGATTACATGGCAACAGCTCTTTCTAAGGGCCGGGGGTCGTAAACAGCCATCGCCTTTGATTACAAAACAGTTCAAAGAAAAGGTCGTAAAAGAGTTCAAAGAAGAGGTCGTAAAACATTTCAAAGAAGCAGTGCCTGGAGGGGAGTCTGGTCCTGCTTCCTCTCCGCTTTGTAGTTCTCGGGTCAAGACACAATCTTTCTGTGGATTACAATACATCAAAGAAACAGAACACCCTCATGTTGCTTCCCATCCTACACAGTGGAGTTTTACAAGCCTTCTTCTTGGTAGGATCAAAGACAGCTTTTGTCTTCTCGCCGGGAACTCATTGAAACACAAAGTTTTGTGACAACTTAGATACAATTTATTCTGACAGGTACGCCAAATAGTCACTTAATTAAATATTCAAACACAGTGTAACTGTTCAAACTGCGTGTCATTTTAAAATGGCAAAAAATATTAAATATGCATTGAATTATTTTCCTATTTTAATGATGTTAGATCTGTGTTGTTGTTGGGGACAAGTGTTGTAAATTAGCTTTGGCTACAAACACTGATGCATACATTGGATAACTATTTCAGATATCGATGTTTCTGTATCTGTCCCTATTTCAAATAAACCTTTATACATATATATATTGTACGGACTATAGAGTGCACCGGTATATAAGCCGCACCCACTAAAATGTAGGTGTATATTAATTGCACTGACTATATGCCGCAGATTTATACGTTGTGAAATTAATTATTTACAAATATAATTTTTTTCCAAACGGTGCCTGTAACGCAGCCGATCAAACAAAACAGAAGTCATGGTCATGGACCCGCTAGCTGCGGAAGCTAGCTCTCCCAATCAGCTAACGAGACTCAACAACTCCACGGTGACGTTTTGGTGAACTTACGAAACTGAAACACTACAAAAAGAATGCCTTTGTAAGTTAATACTACTAACACAGACACTCGTAAATGTGTTAGCATATTAGCTAATGCTAGCTTGATTACATTACGATAGCCTGTACAAATATGCATGAAAACACTCCTACAGACATCACACGTGGGACGCTTTAGTACCGTATTTTTCGGACTATAAGTCGCAGTTTTTTTTCATAGTTTGGCCGGGGGTGCGACTTATACTCAGGAGCGACTTATGTGTGAAATTATTAACACATTAGCGTAAAATATCAAATAATATTATTTATCTCATTCACGTAAGAGACTAGACGTATAAGATTTCATGGGATTTAGCGATTAGGAGTGACAGATTGTTTGGTAAACGTATAGCATGTTCTTTATGTTATAGTTATTTGAATGACTCTTACCATAATATGTTACGTTAACATACCAGGCACGTTCTCAGTTGGTTATTTATGCCTCATATAACGTACACTTATTCAGCCTGTTGTTCACTATTCTTTATTTATTTTTAAATTGCCTTTCAAATGTCTATTCTTGGTGTTGGCTTTTATCAAATAAATGTTCCCAAAAAATGCCACTTATACTCCAGTGCGACTTATATATGTTTTTTTTCCTTCTTTATTATGCATTTTCGGCCGGAGCGACTTATAGTCCGAAAAATACGGTAAGTAAGAATTGTTTTAGTTGTATTGTAAAACTTACAAACGTTGCTTGGAGTGATGAATGAAGAATCCATTAGAGTAGAAACGCTATGGACGACTCAAAAGACAGAACGGTGCTTCTACTTCCGGTTCAGGGGCCATATTTATCAAGTTTCTTAGAATTACTCCTAAGAAGTCTGCTAAGAGTTGACTTATGAGTAAAGAAATTCTTCGCTAAAAGCTGCACTGAAAAGTTAGTTATCAAGCGTCTTACTCACACTTCCAGCGAAGTGTAGGACTGAATCTTAAGTGTCACACTCAGAGCTGAATTACAACATTACTATGTGCCGTAAACGGAATTTTAGGTGACGTCATTTCTGTGTCCATAGAAATGACCAATCACGGAAGGGAATCCCTTGTCTAAGAATAAATAAATATCTTAGGAATATTTAAGTGGACAATGGGAGTGTATATTTTGACAATAAACTACAAAATAATACAAAACAAACAATATTGGCAATGAATCAAAAATAAATGTTTCCTTTTCTTTCCAATTCATTATTTAGGCAACTAATTTGAAACTGGTGTGGGTGGCTCTATATATACTAGCCCACTGCAGCCACATGCAGAAATCAACATGGAATCGAAAAGAAAACCAAACTGGCGAGAGGAGGAGACACTGTTGCATTTTCCCAGTGGCGAGATATCGAAGCATTGTGATGACCTTTAGTTCTGCTGCGTGATGTTGCTGACGAGATGACGCCCCTTATTAAATCTGTGACAAAAATAATACCCGCTCTCTCTAAACCAGGGATGTCAAACGTACGGCCCGAGGGCCGGATCAGGCCCGCGAACAGGTTTTATCCGGCCCGCGGGATGAGTTTGCTAAGTATAAAAATTAAATGAAATTTTTGAATGAAAGAAACTGCTGTTCTAAATGTGTCCACTAGATGTCGCAATAGCAATTATTTGTATCTTTGTAGACGATGCTACATTAAGATTAAGATTAAAGTACCAATGATTGTCACACACACACTAGATGTGGTGAAATGTGTCCTCTGCATTTGTCCCATCCCCTTGGGGAGCAGTGGGCAGCAGCGGCGCCGCGCCCGGGAATCATTTTGGTGATTTAACCCCCAACTCCAACCCTTTGTTGCTGAGTGCCAAGCAGGCAGGTTATGGGTCCCATTTTTATAGTCTTTGGTATGACTCCATATGTACAAAATAAAGTAAATGATCAAACTACATAAATAACATCCTGTAATTTGATTTTGATATATTTTTTTTATCTTGATAGATTGAAAATGAACACCAATGTGTTGACTAGTCAACATTATCACATGATTTATTCAGAAAGTATAAATAACGACAAATAAAGATCGAATACTATTAACCGCTACATGTAAAAAACAACAACATTATGATTTGTATATTTTCAGAATGTGCTTGTTCCATTTTTAAACAAAGAAAACAATCTGAAGTTGTCTTTATTTTTAAGTTATCGTGCCCACTTAGGAGTAGATTTTTCTCCATGTGGCCCCCGATCCAAAATGAGTTTGACACCCCTGGTCTAAACGATACCGTTTGATCAGCTGCTCGTCACCAAACAAAGCCAGGACATCCTTCCGCTCCCTGAACGTTCGCGCACGTCTCTCTCGCCTCAGTGCCATCCCCCGCTGGCAACTCCTAACCACTTAGGACACCTCTGAAGGTCTCTTAAATATCGTGGAGAGTAGAAGTGATTCTTAGACTTAAGAAAGTTGATAAATAGCTTTTATTCTTAAGTTTGAGAGTAGGACTAAATTTCGCAAATTCTCAGGACTTAAATGTAAAATGGCACTCTAAGACGCTTGATAAATACGGCCCCGGAGCTTTAAACAGCAGGAAACACCTGGGGCCGTATTTATCAAGCGTCTTAGAGTGCCATTTTACACTTAAGTCCTGAGAATTTGCGAAATTTAGTCCTACTCTCAAACTTAAAAATAAAAGCTATTTATCAACTTTCTTAAGTCTAAGAATCACTTCTACTCTCCACGATACTTAAGAGACCTTCAGAGGTGTCCTAAGTGGTTAGGAGTTGCCAGCAGGGGATGGCACTGAGGCGAGAGAGACGTGCGCGAACGTTCAGGGAGCGGAAGGATGTCCTGGCTTTGTTTGATGACGAGCAGCTGATCAAACGGTATCGTTTAGACAGAGCGGGTATTATTTTTGTCACAGATTTAATAATTTTCGATTCCTTGTTGATTTCTGCATGTGGCTGCAGTGGGCAAGTATATATAGAGCCACCCACACCAGTTTCATATTAGTTGCCTAATTAATGAATTGGAAAGAAAATGTTATGAGAGTAGCGTATGTGTGTGTGTGGCCCTTTAATAGGTGACAGCATGTGAGGTGAGTGATGTCAGTGAGTGTGTGGGCGAGAGAAGAGAGGGAGCGGTAGCGTGAGTGCGGGCGGGGACTAGTTTGTTTTGTATTATTTTGTAGTTTATTGTCAAAATATACACTCCCATTGTCCACTTAAATATTTCTAAGATATTTCTTTATTCTTAGACAAGGGATTCCCTTCCATGATTGGTCATTTCTATGGACACAGAAATGACGTCACCTAAAATTCCGTTTACGGCACATAGTAATGTCGTAATTCAGCTCTGAGTGTGACACTTAAGATTCAGTCCTACACTTCGCTGAAAGTGTGAGTAAGACGCTTGATAACTAACTTTTAAGTGAATCTTTCAGCGAAGAATTGCTTTACTCATAAGTCAACTCTTAGCAGACTTCTTAGGAGTAATTCTAAGAAGCTTGATAAATACGGCCCCTGAAGGCATTTACCCAGCAGCACCAGCAGGGAGTGAACTCGTCCAAAAGATGTCGCCATAACACAAACAAAAACACACCATTTAAGTGTCTTTGCATGTGTTTAATGAAAAATATTACTACTAAGAAAAATTCATTACCGGTAATTAGCCGTGACGTTTTATAAGCTGCGGGGTTCAAAGCGTTGGAAAAAAAGTAGCGTCTGTATAGTCCGGAATTTCTACTACACTACTGTATTTTAATGTTGGTCACTATTGTGGTACGTCGAAAGCCAAGTCTTTTCTGCGGTGGCAAAGTTTGAGAACCATTGTGGTAGAGCAGGGATGTCCAAAGTGCGGCCCGCAGCTAATTGTTTACCGGACCGCCACACATTCTGCAAAAATTGCAAAATTGATAATATTGCAAAAATGTAAAAAAAACATTTTAAAAAAGTGGAATGAGGTGAAATCTAATGAGAAAAAGTTGCAATGTTGACACAAAGCTGCCATGCAGGCTGTTTTTTTTCTTTTGTCTTTGTTTATTTTTCTTTTTTTTGCCATTGCTAAAAAAAAAAAAAAAAAGACTAAAAATCTATGTTATAATGAATTATTACTTAAAAAATATCACTTTAAAATTTTTTATGTGGAAAAAATATTGCATATATTGTGTGGTTGCCATAAAAGAGCATAAAACAAATACAATAATAGTTCAAACGTAAAATCGACAGGTATATCTGAAGTTCATCTCGTAATTTAAGTGTTAAAAGTTAAAAAAAAACTATAAAAAATGTATCACTTTATGAGTGGGGGACCTTTTGGATCCCAAATATATTTAGTAGGATTTTATTTAACATTTCACTGTGATTACTCAAAATTATTAAAGAATTAAAATCAATGATGTCCTGCATAATTTATATTTTAGGGCTCTAATTACTAAATATTGCATATTTCAGTTTTACTATAAAAAACAAAGTTGTCTTTGACAGAAAAGGCATAAAACCTTTTTTTTTTTTTTTAACTTTATATCAACCTCAAGTAGATATAGAGATTTACTGTAAGCGTTAAATAAAAAATAATAATAATTTGACTTATTTTTTACATTTTAATGACTGAGACTCTTTATGGTCCCCGGGAGCCCTAAATGTTAAAAAAAAAAATCCATATATTTTGTTAAAGGCCAACTGAAATGAATTTTTTTTATTTAAACGGGGATAGCAGATCCATTCTATGTGTCATACTTGATCATTTCGCGATATTGCCATATTTTTGCTGAAAGGATTTAGTAGAGAACATCGACGATAAAGTTGGCAACTTTTGGTCGCTGATAAAAAAAAGCCTTGCCTGTACCGGAAGTAGCGTGACGACACAAGCTGGAGTGCTGCTCACATTTCCCTATTGTTTATACCAGCAGCGAGAGAGATTCGGACCGAGAAAGCGACGATTACCCCATTAATTTGAGCGAGGATGAAAGATTCGTGGATGAGGAAAGTGAGAGTGAAGGACTACAGTGCAGTGCAGGACGTATCTTTTTTCGCTCTGACCGTAACTTAGGTACAAGGGTTCATTGGATTCCACACTTTCTCCTTTTTCTATTGTGGATCACGGATTTGTATTTTAAACCACCTCGGATACTATATCCTCTTGAAAATGAGAGTCGAGAACGCGAAATGGACATTCACAGTGACTTTTATCTCCACGACAATACATCGGTGAAGCTCTTTAGCTACTGAGCTAACGTGATAGCATCGTGCTTAAATGCAGATAGAAACAAAAGAAATAAACCCCTGACTGGAAGGATAGACAGAAAATCAACAATACTATTAAACCCTGGACATGTAAATACACGGTTAATGCTTTCCAGGCTGGCGAAGCTTAACAATGCTGTTGCTAATGACGCCATTGAAGCTAACTTAGCAACGGGACCTCACAGAGCTATGATAAAAACATTAGCGCTCCACCTACGCCAGCCTGTATTATCTTGTGTGATGACTGTATTATGATGATAGTATATATGATAGTATATATCTGTATCATGAATCAATTTAAGTGGACCCCGACTTAAACAAGTTGAAAAACTTATTCGGGTGTTACCATTTAGTGGTCAATTGTACGGAATATGTACTTCACTGTGCAACCTACTAATAAAAGTCTCAATCAATCAATCAAAGCCCTCATCTGCTCATCAACACCCGTGCTCACCTGCGTTCCAGCGATCGACGGCGCGACGAAGGACTTCACCCGATCATCCGCGCGGTCGGTGGCTAGCGTCGGCTAGCGCGTCTGCTATCCGAGTCAAAGTCCTCCTGGTTGTGTTGCTGCAGCCAGCCGCTAATACACCGATCCCACCTACAGCTTTCTTCTTTGCAGTCTTCATTGTTCATTAAACAAATTGCAAAAGATTCACCAACACAGATGTCCAGAATACTGTGGAATTATGAGATGAAAACAGAGCTTTTTTGTATTGGATTCAAAGGTGTACCAATACTTCCGTTTAACTAGTGACGTCACTCGCATACGTCATCATCCAAAGACGTTTTCAACCGGAAGTTTAGCGGGAAATTTAAAGTTGCACTTTATAAGTTAACCCGGCCGTATTGGCATGTGTTGCAATGTTAAGATTTCATCATTGATGTATAAACTATCAGACTGCGTGGTCGGTAGTAGTGGCTTTCAGTAGGCCTTTAAGGTTTCAAAATGAAAAATATCAAAATGGCCCCCGCATGCTTAAATTTTTCAGTGTACGGCCCTCAGTGGAAAAAGTTTGGACACCCCTGTAGTAGAGGATCTGTGTGAGCGAGCAGCACGACTTCCCCTCTTTAAGATTTAAAAAAACATTCTGAGCTAACCAGGACGTCGTTTAAGCACTCGAGTAGGGGCGCCAGGGGGGTACGGTCATTTTTTGGATAGTGGCAGGTATTTTTGGCAGTCATCTGCATAAAAATGAAAAGAAATGCCATGCCATTGTTTGTATTGCACCGAGTAGGAGAATATAAAGGAAAATCAGTGTAATAATTCTCGACTCCGTGTTGATGAGCCCAATAAAAATGGACGCTAATGTTCATTATTGTGTTGAGCGGGAGGGTGTTTCTAATATTGTGTCCTTCTCATCTGGCTGAATAAGGGAAGTAAATCAGAAATGCACTCCGCAATCCTAAAATTGGTTTATTTTGAGCAGGTTTACACAATATAGGAAGCTGTACTAAATATGCATAACATCAGTCTTTCAGTTGCAATAAGATAAGAAGAATGTTGTCTTGATTATTAGAAATAAGCCCATTTTATGTAATCAGATTGAGACACGGCATGCTGAAAGGGATCAAAGCTGATCTTTTCCTTGAGAGAGAAATACCTTTTTTTTGCTTGCTGATTACAGATAAGCTGTAAGCTGTTTAAAGGCCGAGAGTGAATGAAGGTCACATGCATCCTTTATGAGCCGGTGTTATCGGAGCAGCGTCTTTCACATGTTTCAGCCTACACCAGGTCACTTAGTGACGTCTCTCGTCCTGACCTGTAAACGCAGACCACCATCACCTGGGAGGGAGACAAGCTGGTGTGCGTGCAGAAAGGGGAGATCGAAGGACGAGGCTGGACCCACTGGGTGGACGGAGACGAGCTTCATCTGGTAAGAGCCCGCCGCCCCCCTGCCATGAATATTAATTGCACATTTGGACACTTTAATCCAAATCCTAAATGCCTGTCAGCACATATAACGTGAGATAAAAACGTGTTTATTGTGTGTTTTGTCATCGATAACTGTGCCCGTAGATCTATTAACATTTGCCACCCAGCTGTAATTCCCATTACCAGCACTTCAATAGATGCGTTGCATACCCCACTGTGGCGTGTAATGACGGCATTAGCATATGAAAAGAATTTGTAAAGTAATGACCAATATCATTAGTCTCCCATTATCAGATTTCCCTCCATGTGATTACGGTTGTCAACGCTTCAACAAAAAGCAATCAGCCTGGTTGTTTTGTTGAAGCCATGCCAGCTGATGTTATTATTGATGGAGACCACAGGCGACACCTTGCAGGCTGCTGGAGAAGAGCAACAGCGGCCTCTGCTGGTGCAAACTGATATTACAGCTGGTTAAGTACAATCACTGATGGGCAATAACAAGCTACATGTAGCTAAGTTGTAGCTTGACTGTAGCTTGGCTACTTTTTGAAACGATTAACTTTTACTTAAGCTACTTTTAGCGAGGTAGCTTACATCAAAGTTATAAAGAGAGAAAATGGACTGCGAATCAAGGCCCCCAAAAAATATGTAGAAAACCCAGAGAACATCCATACAGACGGAAAACATCCATGATGATTGGTTGGTGTTCCTATGATGAGTCACAATTGGCTAAGGTTAGGGAGAAACATTACGGACTGGCCAATCAGGGGCAAGATAAGGCGGGTCATTGAAACTAGGAAGCAAAATCATAACAGACACTCGTGTCACATGACCACGAGGAAGCCCGAGACAGAGGGACGCTTCAAGCTGACCACTCAACAAAAAAAAAAAGAATGTCAGGGGAATTCTCTCCTGCAGTATAAGTGTATAATTGTTGGTTGTCAAATGTTAAGGCGGTATTATTAAATAGGTGTATAATTGTTTGGTTGTCAAATGTTAAGGTGGTATTATTAAATAAGTGTTTAATTGTTTGGTTGTCAAATGTTAAGGTGGTATTATTAAATAGGTGTATAATTGTTTGTTGTCATATAATAAGGTGGTATTATTAAATAAGTGTATAATTGTTTGGTTGTCAAATGTTAAGGTGGTATTAAATAAGTATAATTGTTTTGTTGTCGAATGTTAAGGTGGTATTATTAAATAAGTATATAATTGTTTGGTTGCCAAATGTTAAGGTGGTATTATTAAATAAGTGTCTAATTGTTTGTTGTCAAATGTTAAGGTGGTATTATTAAATAGGTGTATAATTGTTTGGTTGCCAAATGTTAAGGTGGTATTATTAAATAAGTGTCTAATTGTTTGTTGTCAAATGTTAAGGTGGTATTATTAAATAAGTGTTTAATTGTTTGGTTGTCAAATGTTAAGGTGGTATTATTAAATAGGTGTAAAATTGTTTGTTGTCATATAATAAGGTGGTATTATTAAATAAGTGTATAATTGTTTGGTTGTCAAATGTTAAGGTGGTATTAAATAAGTGTATAATTGTTTTGTTGTCGAATGTTAAGGTGGTATTATTAAATAAGTGTATAATTGTTTGGTTGCCAAATGTTAAGGTGGTATTATTAAATAAGTGTCTAATTGTTTGTTGTCAAATGTTGAGGTGGTATTATTAAATAGGTGTATAATTGTTTGGTTGCCAAATGTTAAGGTGGTATTATTAAATAAGTGTCTAATTGTTTGTTGTCAAATGTTAAGGTGGTATTATTAAATAAGTGTTTAATTGTTTGGTTGTCAAATGTTAAGGTGGTATTATTAAATAGGTGTATAATTGTTTGTTGTCATATAATAAGGTGGTATTATTAAATAAGTGTATAATTGTTTGGTTGTCAAATGTTAAGGTGGTATTATTAAATAAGTGTTTAATTGTTTGGTTGTCAAATGTTAAGGTGGTATTATTAAATAGGTGTAAAATTGTTTGTTGTCATATAATAAGGTGGTATTATTAAATAAGTGTATAATTGTTTGGTTGTCAAATGTTAAGGTGGTATTAAATAAGTGTATAATTGTTTTGTTGTCGAATGTTAAGGTGGTATTATTAAATAAGTGTATAATTGTTTGGTTGCCAAATGTTAAGGTGGTATTATTAAATAAGTGTCTAATTGTTGTCAAATGTTGAGGTGGTATTATTAAATAGGTGTATAATTGTTTGGTTGCCAAATGTTAAGGTGGTATTATTAAATAAGTGTTTAATTGTTTGGTTGTCAAATGTTAAGGTGGTATTATTAAATAGGTGTATAATTGTTTGTTGTCATATAATAAGGTGGTATTATTAAATAAGTGTATAATTGTTTGGTTGTCAAATGTTAAGGTGGTATTATTAAATAAGTGTATAATTGTTTTGTTGTCAAATGTTAAGGTGGTATTATTAAATAAGTGTATAATTGTTTTGTTGTCAAATGTTAAGGTGGTATTATTAAATAAGTGTATAATTGTTTTGTTGTCAAATGTTAAGGTGGTATTATTAAATATGTGTACTATTGTTTTGTTGTCAAATGTTAAGGTGGTATTATTAAATATGTGTACTATTGTTTTGTTGTCAAATGTTAAGGTGGTATTATTAAATAAGTGTATAATTGTTTTGTTGTCAAATGTTAAGGTGGTATTATTAAATATGTGTACTATTGTTTTGTTGTCAAATGTTAAGGTGGTATTATTAAATAAGTGTATAATTGTTTTGTTGTCAAATGTTAAGGTGGTATTATTAAATAAGTGTATAATTGTTTTGTTGTCAAATGTTAAGGTGGTATTATTAAATAAGTGTCTAATTGTTTGTTGTCAAATGTTAAGGTGGTATTATTAAATAAGTGTATAATTGTTTTGTTGTCAAATGTTAAGGTGGTATTATTAAATAAGGGTATAATTGTTTTGTTGTCAAATGTTAAGGTGGTATTATTAAATAAGAGTAAAATTGTTTTGTTGTTAAATGTTAAGGTGGTATTATTAAATAAGTGTATGATTGTTTTGTTGTCGAATGTTAAGGTAGTATTATTAAATAAGTGTATAATTGTTTGGTTGTCAAATGTTAAGGTGGTACTGTGGAACCAAAGAACCCAACACTGTGGGACCAAAGAACCCCACACTGTGGGACCAAAGAACCCCACACTGTGGGACCAAAGAACCCCACACTGTGGGACCAAAGAACCCCACACTGTGGAACCAAAGAACCCCACACTGTGGGACCAAAGAACCCCACACTGAGCTCACGTCAGGATGTCTTGCATGTTTTGCAGGAGCTGAGAGCTGCAGGGGTGGTCTCCAAGCAGGTCTTCAAGAAGACATAAAGTACCTCCTTGAGCCAAGCATCCGGTCCATTAGGTAGTTCTCCCTCACCTTAGGATCTCCATGAACCACACCTTCACTGCTTCCTCCATCAATGGCTGCCCTGCTGTGCGTCATGTCACAGCCCAGAAACACTGACTCGGGGGTGGGTTCTTGTTTGATGAGCACATGTGGATGCATTGAAGTGAGTCCACCAGGTCTATCTTAATAAATTGAGAAAAAAATTGCCTTTGACTGTAGTTGAGGGACGCCAGCGTTCAGGACCAAGACGTGTGTGTAAATATATGATATCCCTTCCAGTTCTTATTGGACTGTGACACTGATCAAACCAATCAATAAAAGAAAACAAACACGCCTCTTTCCAAGTGTATTTTTGTGAGGCTAAAGTAGCCGTAGAGCGGAAAAACAATCAATACAAGACAACAAACACGCCTCTTTCCAAGTGTATTTTTGTGAGGCTAAAGTAGCCGTAGAGCGGAAAAACAATCAATAAAAGAAAACAAACACGCTTCTTTCCAAGTGTATTTTTGTGAGGCTAAAGTAGCCGTAGAGCAGAAAAACAATAAAAGAAAACAAACACGCCTCTTTCCAAGTATATTTTTGTGAGGCTAAAGTAGCCGTAGAGCAGAAAAACAATAAAAGAAAACAAACACGCTTCTTTACAAGTGTATTTTTGTGAGTCTAAAGTAGCCGTAGAGCGGAAAAACAATCAATAAAAGAAAACAAACACGCTTCTTTCCAAGTGTATTTTTGTGAGGCTAAAGTAGCCGTAGAGCAGAAAAAGAATAAAAGAAAACAAACACGCCTCTTTCCAAGTATATTTTTGTGAGGCTAAAGTAGCCGTAGAGCAGAAAAACAATAAAAGAAAACAAACACGCCCCTTTCCAAGTGTATTTTTGTGAGGCTAAAGTAGCAGTAGAGTGGAAAAACAATAAAATAAAAGAAAACAAACACGCCTCTTTACAAGTGTATTTTTGTGAGTCTAAAGTAGCCGTAGAGCGGAAAAACAATCAATAAAAGAAAACAAACACGCCTCTTTCCAAGTGTATTTTTGTAAGGCTAAAGTAGCCGTAGAGCGGAAAAACAATCAATAAAAGAACACAAACACGCCTCTTTCCAACTGTATTTTTGTGAGGCTAAAGTAGCCGTAGAGCGGAAAAACAATCAATAAAAGAAAACAAACACGCCTCTTTACCTACTCAGTGGCCTAGTGGTTAGAGTGTCCGCCCTGAAATCGGTAGGTTGTGAGTTCAAACCCCGGCCGAGTCATACCAAAGACTATAAAAATGGGAGCCATTACCTCCCTGCTTGGCACTCAGCATCAAGGGTTGGAATTGGGGGTTAAATCACCAAAAATGATTTCCGG
>NC_084746.1:12774948-12784948 GCF_033978785.1 Entelurus aequoreus | reverse complement strand
GACACGCACATAGTGACATGCACATATAGTGACATGCACATATAGTGACATGCGACACGCACATAGTGACATGCACATATAGTGACATGCGACACGCACATAGTGACATGCACATATAGTGACATGCACATAGTGACATGCACATATAGTGACATGCACATAGTGACATGCACATATAGTGACATGCGACACGCACATAGTGACATGCACATATAGTGACATGCGACACGCACATAGTGACATGCACATATAGTGACATGCACATATAGTGACATGCGACACGCACATAGTGACATGCACATATAGTGACATGCACATATAGTGACATGCGACACGCACATAGTGACATGCACATATAGTGACATGCGACACGCACATAGTGACATGCACATATAGTGACATGCGACACGCACATAGTGACAAGCACATATAGTGACATGCGACACGCACATAGTGACATGCACATATAGTGACATGCGACACGCACATAGTGACATGCACATATAGTGACATGCGACATGCACATAGTGACATGCACATAGTGACATGCACATATAGTGACATGCGACACGCACATAGTGACATGCGACACGCACATATAGTGACATGCACATATAGTGACATGCGACATGCACATAGTGACATGCACATAGTGACATGCACATATAGTGACATGCGACACGCACATAGTGACATGCGACACGCACATATAGTGACATGCACATATAGTGACATGCGACACATAGTGACATGCACATAGTGACATGCACATATAGTGACATGCGACACGCACATAGTGACATGCACATATAGTGACATGCGACACGCACATAGTGACATGCACATATAGTGACATGCGACACGCACATAGTGACATGCACATATAGTGACATGCGACACGCACATAGTGACATGCACATATAGTGACATGCACATAGTGACATGCACATATAGTGACATGCGACACGCACATAGTGACATGCACATATAGTGACATGCACATAGTGACATGCACATATAGTGACATGCGACGCACATAGTGACATGCACATATAGTGACATGCACATAGTGACATGCACATATAGTGACATGCACATAGTGACTATGCACATATAGTGACATGCGACACGCACATAGTGACATGCACATATAGTGACATGCGACACGCACATAGTGACATGCACATATAGTGACATGCACATAGTGACATGCACATATAGTGACATGCACATAGTGACATGCACATATAGTGACATGCACATAGTGACATGCACATATAGTGACATGCGACACGCACATAGTGACATGCACATATCGTGACATGCACATAGTGACATGCACATATAGTGACATGCACATAGTGACATGCACATATAGTGACATGCGACACGCACATAGTGACATGCACATATAGTGACATGCGACACGCACATAGTGACATGCACATATAGTGACATGCACATATAGTGACATGCGACACGCACATAGTGACATGCACATATAGTGACATGCAACATATGACATGCACATATAGTGACATGCGACACGCACATAGTGACATGCACATATAGTGACATGCGACACGCACATAGTGACATGCACATATAGTGACATGCACATAGTGACATGCACATATAGTGACATGCACATAGTGACATGCACATATAGTGACATGCGACACGCACATAGTGACATGCACATATAGTGACATGCGACACGCACATAGTGACATGCACATATAGTGACATGCACATAGTGACATGCACATATAGTGACATGCACATAGTGACATGCACATATAGTGACATGCGACACGCACATAGTGACATGCACATATAGTGACATGCGACACGCACATAGTGACATGCACATATAGTGACATGCACATATAGTGACATGCGACACGCACATAGTGACATGCACATATAGTGACATGCACATAGTGACATGCACATATAGTGACATGCGACACGCACATAGTGACATGCACATATAGTGACATGCGACACGCACATAGTGACATGCACATATAGTGACATGCACATAGTGACATGCACATATAGTGACATGCACATAGTGACATGCACATATAGTGACATGCACATAGTGACATGCACATATAGTGACATGCGACACGCACATAGTGACATGCACATATAGTGACATGCGACACGCACATAGTGACATGCACATATAGTGACATGCACATATAGTGACATGCGACACGCACATAGTGACATGCACATATAGTGACATGCACATATAGTGACATGCGACACGCACATAGTGACATGCACATATAGTGACATGCGACACGCACATAGTGACATGCACATATAGTGACATGCACATAGTGACATGCACATATAGTGACATGCACATAGTGACATGCACATATAGTGACATGCGACACGCACATAGTGACATGCACATATAGTGACATGCGACACGCACATAGTGACATGCACATATAGTGACATGCACATATAGTGACATGCGACACGCACATAGTGACATGCACATATAGTGACATGCACATATAGTGACATGCGACACGCACATAGTGACATGCACATATAGTGACATGCGACACGCACATAGTGACATGCACATATAGTGACATGCGACACGCACATAGTGACAAGCACATATAGTGACATGCGACACGCACATAGTGACATGCACATATAGTGACATGCGACACGCACATAGTGACATGCACATATAGTGACATGCGACATGCACATAGTGACATGCACATAGTGACATGCACATATAGTGACATGCGACACGCACATAGTGACATGCGACACGCACATATAGTGACATGCACATATAGTGACATGCGACATGCACATAGTGACATGCACATAGTGACATGCACATATAGTGACATGCGACACGCACATAGTGACATGCGACACGCACATTAGTGACATGCACATATAGTGACATGCGACATGCACATAGTGACATGCACATAGTGACATGCACATATAGTGACATGCGACACGCACATAGTGACATGCACATATAGTGACATGCGACACGCACATAGTGACATGCACATATAGGGACATGCGACACGCACATAGTGACATGCACATATAGTGACATGCACATAGTGACATGCACATGATAGTGACATGCGACACGCACATAGTGACATGCACATATAGTGACATGCACATAGTGACATGCACATATAGTGACATGCACATAGTGACATGCACATATAGTGACATGCGACACGCACATAGTGACATGCACATATAGTGACATGCGACACGCACATAGTGACATGCACATATAGTGACATGCACATATAGTGACATGCGACACGCACATAGTGACATGCACATATAGTGACATGCACATAGTGACATGCACATATAGTGACATGCGACACGCACATAGTGACATGCACTATATAGTGACATGCGACACGCACATAGTGACATGCACATATAGTGACATGCACATAGTGACATGCACATATAGTGACATGCACATAGTGACATGCACATATAGTGACATGCGACACGCACATAGTGACATGCACATATAGTGACATGCGACACGCACATAGTGACATGCACATATAGTGACATGCACATAGTGACATGCACTTATAGTGACATGCGACACGCACATAGTGACATGCACATATAGTGACATGCGACATGCACATATAGTGACATGCACATATAGTGACATGCACATATAGTGACATGCGACACGCACATAGTGACATGCACATATAATGACATGCACATAGTGACATGCCACATATAGTGACATGCGACACGCACATAGTGACATGCACATATAGTGACATGCGACACGCACATAGTGACATGCACATATAGTGACATGCACATATAGTGACATGCGACACGCACATAGTGACATGCACATATAGTGACATGCACATAGTGACATGCACATATAGTGACATGCACATAGTGACATGCACATATAGTGACATGCGACACGCACATAGTGACATGCACATATAGTGACATGCGACACGCACATAGTGACATGCACATATAGTGACATGCACCACATAGTGAACATGCACAAATAGTGACATGCACATATAGTGACATGCGACACGCACATAGTGACATGCACATATAGTGACATGCGACACGCACATAGTGACATGCACATATAGTGACATGCGACACGCACATAGTGACATGCACATATAGTGACATGCGACACGCACATAGTGACATGCACCATATAGTGACATGCGACACGCACATAGTGACATGCACATATAGTGACATGCGACAGCCATAGTGACATGCACATATAGTGACATGCGACACGCACATAGTGACATGCACATATAGTGACATGCGACACGCACATAGTGACATGCACATATAGTGACATGCGACGCGCACATAGTGACATGCACATATAGTGACATGCATATAGTGACATGCACATAGTGACATGCACATATAGTGACATGCGACACGCACATAGTGACATGCACATATAGTGACATGCGACGCGCACATAGTGACATGCACATATAGTGACATGCGACGCGCACATAGTGACATGCACATATAGTGACATGCATATAGTGACATGCACATAGTGACATGCACATATAGTGACATGCGACACGCACATAGTGACATGCACATATAGTGACATGCGACACGCACATAGTGACATGCACATATAGTGACATGCACATAAGTGACATGCACATATAGTGACATGCACATAGTGACATGCACATATAGTGACATGCGACACGCACATAGTGACATGCACATATAGTGACATGCGACACGCACATAGTGACATGCACATATAGTGACATGCACATATAGTGACATGCGACACGCACATAGTGACATGCACATATAGTGACATGCACATAGTGACATGCACATATAGTGACATGCGACACGCACATAGTGACATGCACATATAGTGACATGCGACACGCACATAGTGACATGCACATATAGTGACATGCGACACGCACATAGTGACATGCACATATAGTGACATGCACATAGTGACATGCACATATAGTGACATGCGACACGCACATAGTGACATGCACATATCGTGACATGCACATAGTGACATGCACATATAGTGACATGCACATAGTGACATGCACATATAGTGACATGCGACACGCACATAGTGACATGCACCATATAGTGACATGCACATATAGTGACATGCGACACGCACATAGTGACATGCACATATAGTGACATGCGACACGCACATAGTGACATGCACATAATAGTGACATGCACATATAGTGACATGCGACACGCACATAGTGACATGCACATATAGTGACATGCACATAGTGACATGCACATATAGTGACATGCGACACGCACATAGTGACAATGCACATATAGTGACATGCGACACGCACATAGTGACATGCACATATAGTGACATGCACATAGTGACATGCACATATAGTGACATGCACATAGTGACATGCACAATATAGTGACATGCGACACGCACATAGTGACATGCACATATAGTGACATGCGACACGCACATAGTGACATGCACATATAGTGACATGCACATAGTGACATGCACATATAGTGACATGCACATAGTGACATGCACATATAGTGACATGCGACACGCACATAGTGACATGCACATATAGTGACATGCGACACGCACATAGTGACATGCACATAGTGACATGCACATATAGTGACATGCGACACGCACATAGTGACATGCACATATAGTGACATGCACATAGTGACATGCACATATAGTGACATGCGACACGCACATAGTGACATGCACATATAGTGACATGCGACACGCACATAGTGACATGCACATATAGTGACATGCACATAGTGACATGCACATATAGTGACATGCACATAGTGACATGCACATATAGTGACATGCACATAGTGACATGCACATATAGTGACATGCGACACGCACATAGTGACATGCACATATAGTGACATGCGACACGCACATAGTGACATGCACATATAGTGACATGCACATATAGTGACATGCGACACGCACATAGTGACATGCACATATAGTGACATGCACATATAGTGACATGCGACACGCACATAGTGACATGCACATATAGTGACATGCGACACGCACATAGTGACATGCACATATAGTGACATGCGACACGCACATAGTGACAATGCACATATAGTGACATGCGACACGCACATAGTGACATGCACATATAGTGACATGCGACACGCACATAGTGACATGCACATATAGTGACATGCGACATGCACATAGTGACATGCACATAGTGACATGCACATATAGTGACATGCGACAGCACATAGTGACATGCGACACGCACTATAGTGACATGCACATATAGTGACATGCGACATGCACATAGTGACATGCACATAGTGACATGCACATATAGTGACATGCGACACGCACATAGTGACATGCGACAGCACTATAGTGACATGCACATATAGTGACATGCGACATGCACATAGTGACATGCACATAGTGACATGCACATATAGTGACATGCGACACGCACATAGTGACATGCACATATAGTGACATGCGACACGCACATAGTGACATGCACATATAGTGACATGCGACACGCACATAGTGACATGCACATATAGTGACATGCGACACGCACATAGTGACATGCACATATAGTGACATGCACATAGTGACATGCACATATAGTGACATGCGACACGCACATAGTGACATGCACATATAGTGACATGCACATAGTGACATGCACATATAGTGACATGCGACACGCACATAGTGACATGCACATATAGTGACATGCACATAGTGACATGCACATATAGTGACATGCCATAGTGACATGCACATATAGTGACATGCGACACGCACATAGTGACATGCACATATAGTGACATGCGACACGCACATAGTGACATGCACATATAGTGACATGCACATAGTGACATGCACATATAGTGACATGCCACATAGTGACATGCACATATAGTGACATGCACATAGTGACATGCACATATAGTGACATGCGACACGCACATAGTGACATGCACATATCGTGACATGCACATAGTGACATGCACATATAGTGACATGCACATAGTGACATGCACATATAGTGACATGCGACACGCACATAGTGACATGCACATATAGTGACATGCGACACGCACATAGTGACATGCACATATAGTGACATGCAACATATAGTGACATGCGACACGCACATAGTGACATGCACATATAGTGACATGCACATAGTGACATGCACATATAGTGACATGCGACACGCACATAGTGACATGCACATATAGTGACATGCGACACGCACATAGTGACATGCACATATAGTGACATGCACATAGTGACATGCACATATAGTGACATGCACATAGTGACATGCACATATAGTGACATGCGACACGCACATAGTGACATGCACATATAGTGACATGCGACACGCACATAGTGACATGCACATATAGTGACATGCACATAGTGACATGCACATATAGTGACATGCACATAGTGACATGCACATATAGTGACATGCGACACGCACATAGTGACATGCACATATAGTGACATGCGACACGCACATAGTGACATGCACATATAGTGACATGCACATATAGTGACATGCGACACGCACATAGTGACATGCACATATAGTGACATGCACATAGTGACATGCACATATAGTGACATGCGACACGCACATAGTGACATGCACATATAGTGACATGCGACACGCACATAGTGACATGCACATATAGTGACATGCACATAGTGACATGCACATATAGTGACATGCACATAGTGACATGCACATATAGTGACATGCACATAGTGACATGCACATATAGTGACATGCGACACGCACATAGTGACATGCACATATAGTGACATGCGACACGCACATAGTGACATGCACATATAGTGACATGCACATATAGTGACATGCGACACGCACATAGTGACATGCACATATAGTGACATGCACATATAGTGACATGCGACACGACATAGTGACATGCACATATAGTGACATGCGACACGCACATAGTGACATGCACATATAGTGACATGCACATAAGTGACATGCACATATAGTGACATGCACATAGTGACATGCACATATAGTGACATGCGACGCACATAGTGACATGCACATATAGTGACATGCGACACGCACATAGTGACATGCACATAGTGACATGCACATATAGTGACATGCGACACGCACATAGTGACATGCACATATAGTGACATGCACATTAGTTGACATGCGACACGCACATAGTGACATGCACATATAGTGACATGCGACACGAAATAGTGACATGCACAATAGTGACATGCGACACGCACATAGTGACATGCACATATAGTGACATGCGACACGCACATAGTGACATGCACATATAGTGACATGCGACGCACATAGTGACATGCACATATAGTGACATTGCGACATGCACATAGTGACATGCACATATAGTGACATGCACATATAGTGACATGCGACACGCACATAGTGACATGCGACACGCACATAGTGACATGCACATATAGTGACATGCGACATGCCACATAGTGACATGCACATAGTGACATGCACATATAGTGACATGCGAACAGCACATAGTGACATGCGACACGCACATAGTGACATGCACATATAGTGACATGCGACAACGCAACATAGTGACATGCACATAGTGACATGCACATATAGTGACATGCGACACGCACATAGTGACATGCACATATAGTGACATGCGACACGCACATAGTGACATGCACATATAGTGACATGCGACACGCACATAGTGACATGCACATATAGTGACATGCACATAGTGACATGCACATATAGTGACATGCGACACGCACATAGTGACATGCACATATAGTGACATGCACATAGTGACATGCACATATAGTGACATGCACATAGTGACATGCACATATAGTGACATGCGACACGCACATAGTGACATGCACATATAGTGACATGCGACACGCACATTAGTGACATGCACATATGTGACATGCACATATAGTGACATGCGACACGCACATAGTGACAATGCACATATAGTGACATGCACATAGTGACATGCACATATAGTGACATGACAGCATAGTAGTGACATGCACATATAGTGACATGCGACACGCACATAGTGACATGCACATATAGTGACATGCACATAGTGACATGCACATATAGTGACATGCCCACATAGTGACCATGCACATATAGTGACATGCGACACGCACATAGTGACATGCACATATAGTGACATGCGACACGCACATAGTGACATGCACATATAGTGACATGCACATAGTGACATGCAGCATATAGTGACATGCGACACGCACATAGTGACATTGCACATATAGTGACATGCGACATGCACATATAGTGACATGCACATATAGTGACATGCACATATAGTGACATGCGACACGCACATAGTGACATGCACATATAAATGACATGCACATAGTGACAGCACATATAGTGACATGCGACATCGCACATAGTGACATGCACATATAGTGACATGCGACACGCACATAGTGACATGCAACATATAGTGACATGCACATATAGTGACATGCGACACGCACATAGTGACATGCACATATAGTGACATGCACATAGTGACATGCACATATAGTGACATGCACATAGTGACATGCACATATAGTGACATGCGACACGCACATAGTGACATGCACATATAGTGACATGCGACACGCACATAGTGACATGCACATATAGTGACATGCACATATAGTGACATGCGACCACGCACATAGTGACATGCACATATAGTGACATGCACATATAGTGACATGCGACACGCCACATAGTGACATGCACATATAGTGACATGCACATATAGTGACATGCGACACGCATCATAGTGACAT
>NC_084746.1:12692109-12764609 GCF_033978785.1 Entelurus aequoreus | reverse complement strand
TATTATCATAATATAGCCCAAATTTTAAGATTTTCTTGTAAAACTGCGACTGTTATTGAGTAAAATTCCAACTTTTATCATAATATTGCACAAATGTTCAGTTTTTCTTTGTAAAATTTTGACTTACGTTGAGTAAAATTACGACTTTTAACATATTACTAGAGGTAGACGTTTTTCGGAGGTCTCAAGAAGGTAACAAATACAATAGTGTGTGTGTGTGTGTGTGTGTGTGTGTGTGTGTGTGTGTGTGTGTGTGTGTGTGTGTGTGTGTGTGTGTGTGTGTGTGTGTGTGTGTGTGTGTGTGTGTGTGTGTGTGTGTTCTTGGACTGGTGAACAAGTGATGACATAAATCATGGTCCCAATACAGAAAAAACATTGCATCTAATAGAGAGCCAAATACTAGAGTCTGTGAACATTGCTCCAAAGTCAGGATTTTTTTGTTGATTTAACGTGCATACAAAAGTAAACATTGACAGGTGCAAAGGCAGCATCCATCCATCCATCTTCAACCGCTTATCCGGAATCGGGTCGCGGGGACAGCAGCTCCAGCAAAGACCCCCAGACTTCCCTCTCCAGAGCAACATTTGCGACTTCCTCCTGGGGAATCCCAAAGCGTTCCCAGGCCAGAGAGAAGATATAATCCCCCCATCTGGTCCTTGGTCTGCCGCGGGGCCTCCTCCCAGTGGGACGTGCAACGAGGACCTCCCTAGGGAGACGCTCGTGAGGCATCCGCACGAGATGCCCGAACCACCTAAGCTGGCTCCTTTCCAAGCGAAGGAGCAGCGGCTCTACTCCGAGTCTCTCTCGGGTGACTGCACTTCTCACCCTATCTCTAAGGGAGATGCCAGCCACCCTTCTGAGGAAACTCATTTCGGCCGCTTGTATCCGCGATCTTATTCTTTCGGTCATTACCCACACTTCATGACCATAGGTGAGAGTAGGAATGTAGATAGCTCGGTAGACCGAGAGCTTTGCCTTCTGGCTCAGCTCCCGTTTCGTCACAACAGTGCGGCAGAGAGACTGCAATACTGCCCCAGCTGCTCCGATTCTCCGGCTGATTTCCTTCTCCATCTTTCCCTCACTCGTGAACAAGACCCCGAGATACTTAAACTCCTCCACCTGGGACAGAGTCCTGTCCCCTACCCGGACTGTACAAACCATCGGTTTCCTGCTGAGAACCATGGCCTCAGATTTGGAGATGCTGATCCTCATTCCAGCCGCTGAACACTCGGTTGCGAACCGATCCAGTGAGAGCTGAAGGTCACGAACCGAAGGTGCCATCAGGACCACATCATCTGCAAACAGCAGTGACGCAACCTTTAGCCCCCCGAGACGTATACCCTCTCCGCCATGGCCACGACTCCGCCTAGAAATCCTGTCCATGAAAATCACAAACAGGATAGGTGACAGAGCGCAGCCCTGGCGGAGACCAACCCCCACTGGAAACGGATCCGACTTACATCCAAGCACCCGGACACAACTCTCGCTTTGGTTGTACAGAGATTGGATGGCCCTCAACAGGGTTCCCCTCACTCCGTACTCCCTCAGCACCTCCCACAAGATCTCCCGAGGGACGCGGTCATACGCCTTCTCCAAATCCACAAAACACATGTAGACTGGATAGGCATACTCCCAGGCCCTCTCCAGGATTCCCGCAAGCGTAAAGAGTTGGTCAGTTGTTCCACGACCAGGACGGAATCCACATTGCTCCTCTTGAATCTGAGGTTCGACTATCGGCCGGACCCTCCTTTCCAGTACCTTGGCGTAAACTTTCCCAGGGAGGCTGAGTAGTGTGATACCCCTGTAGTTAGCACACACCCTCTGGTCCCCCTTTTTGAAAAGGGGAACCACCACCCCAGTCTGCCACTCCCTCGGCACTGTCCCAGACTTCCACGCAATGTTGAAAAGGCGTATCAACCAAGACAGCCCATCAACACCCAGAGCCTTCAGCATTTCTGGACGGATCTCGTCAACCCCCGGAGCTTTGCCACCGTGGAGTTGTCTAACTACCTCAGTGACTTCACTCCGAGAGATCAACGTCGATCCCCCATCATCCTCAGGCCCTGCTCCTATCAGGGAGGGTGTGTCTGATGTATTTGGGTTCAGGAGTTCCTCAAAGTGCTCTTTCCAACGCCCCACGACTTCCTCACTTGAAGTCAGCAAAGTCCCATCCTTGCCGTACACAGCTTGGATGGTTCCCTGCTTCCCCCTCCTGAGGTGCCGTATGGTCTTCCAGAACAGCTTTGGTGCCGCCCGATAGTCCTTCTCCATGGATTCCCCGAACTGCTCCCACACCCTCTGCTTAGCCTCGTCCACAGCCACGGCCGCTGCCCTTCGGGCCCGCCGGTACCTTGCAACTGCCTCCGGAGTCCCCTGGGATAACATACCCCGGTAGGACTCCTTCTTCAGTCGGACGGCTTCCCTGACCACCACTGTCCACCAGGGTGTTCGAGGGTTACCGCCCCTTGAGGCACCTAAGACCTTCTGGCCACAGCTCGCATCTGCAGCTTTAGCAATAGAGGCTTTGAACATTGCCCATTCCTGTTCAATGTCCCCAACCTCCACAGGGATGGCAGAGAAGTCCCGCCGGAGGTGTGAGTTGAAGTCCTTCCGGACAGAGGACTCCTCCAAACGTTCCCAGTTCACCCGCACTACACGCTTGGGTTTGCCAGGTCTGTCCAGAGGTTTCCCCCGCCATCTAACCCAACTCACCACCAGATGGTGATCAGTTGACAGTTCAGCCCCTCTCTTCACCCGAGTGTCCAAAACATACGGCCTCAGATCAGCTGATACGATTACAAAATCGATCATTGATCTTTGGCCTAGGGTGCTCTGGTACCAGGTACACCTATGAGCATCCTTATGCTTGAACATGGTGTTTGTTATCGCAAGTCCGTGACTAGCACAGAAGTCCAATAACAATCCACCACTCAGGTTCAGATCAGGGAGACCGTTCCTCCCAATCACGCCAGTCCAAGTATCACTGTCATTGCCCACGTGCGCGTTGAAGTCCCCCAGCAAGACTATGGAATCCCCTGCCGGCGCCCCATACAGGACCCCATGCAAGGTATCCAAGAAGGCTGAATACTCTGAACTCCTGTTTGGTGCGTATGCACAAACAACAGTCAGAGTTTTCCCCCCTCCAACCCTAAGGCGAAGGGAGGCGACCCTCTTGTCCACTGGGGTGAACTCCAACGTACAGGCACTCAGCCGGGGACTCGTGAGTATCCCCACACCCGCCTGTGCCCTCACACCCTGAGCAACTCCAGAACTGAACAAGGTCCATCCCTTGTCCAGGAGTGTGGTTTCAGAGCCCTTGCTATGCGTAGAGGTAAGCCCCACCAGATCCAACCGGTAGCGCTCCACCTCTCGCACCAGCTCAGGCTCCTTCCCCACCAGCGTAGAGACGTTCCACGTCCCGAAAGTCAGCCTCTGCTGTCCCGAATTGGTCCGTCCGGAGCCTCCACTTTCACCGCCATCCACTTGGCAGCGCACCCGACCCCACTGGTTCCGACCGCGGGTGGTGGGCCCACGTGGCAGAGAAGATGGCGTGTCCACGTAGCTTCTTCGGGCTGTGCCCGGCCGGGCCCCGTGGCAAGCCCGGCCACCAGGCGCTCGCTGACGAGCCCTACCTCCGGGCCTAGCTCCGGAGGAGGGCCCCGGGCTTCCTCCGGGCCGGGTAACGCATCCTCTTTTAGTGTAGTTCATGGGGGGTATCGTAACCCTGATGGGGGGGGCATTCGGGTGCTACACCTTGCCCAAGGGTGACCCGGAACTATGTAAGGCAGGGGCGTTCAACTCCCTGAGGCTTAATACAAGCCACATACCTACTTCCTTATTCATCCCCGAAAAAAACCCCGCCAGGTGAACAGCTGATTTTACAACTTCCGGTGCTGACGTAAGACAACCCGCGTCCCATATGTGACCATAGGATGAACAAATACACTACGCTACTAAGACTATAGTGGCCATTAACTGTTAGCTTCTACAGCTGGGTTGCCCAAAGTGCGGCACAGGGGCCATCTGTGGTCCCTGACTCCTTTGTCATCGGCCTTAAGCACATTACAAAAAACTAAAAATGGATATCTCATTTGCACCCCCTGGTGGTGACATCTATCAAAATGAGGGATTTTTCAAATTGACTGTGTGTCGCTTTTAAAAGTGCTCCCCCCCCCTGGTCAACATATGAAATAACAAGTGTGTGTAAAAAAATTGAAGTGCTCCCCCTTTGGCCAAAATTAGTTTAAAAAAAAAAAAGTATATAGAGACATACTGTAATAACAAAGTAAATAATGAAGATTAAAAACCAAATACAAACAAAAAATTCCAAAAAAAATTATTTTCTCACAATGTGTCGACTTTTTTCTTATAAAATTGGGAACAATTTCTCATATTCTGTCTGTTTCTGCAATATTGCAATATTTTGTCCTAAAATGATCACTTTTTTAATGTAAAAACTAGTACTTTTTAATGCAAAATGGTGACATTTGTCATATAAAATTCTGACTTGTATCACAACATTGCCAATTTTTTTGTAGTTCTTGTAAAATAGTGACATTTTTGGAGTAAAATGATGACTTTTGTCATGAGTAAAATTCCGATTATTATTATAATATTGCCAACATTTTAAAGTTTTCTTATAAAATTGTGACTTTTGTCGAGTAAAATTACGACTTTTCATAAAATTGCCAACATTTTTTGTTGTAAAACTGCGACTGTTATTGAGTAAAATTCCAACTTTTATCATAATATTGCACAAATGTTCGGTTTTTCTTCTAAAATGTTGACTTGCGTTGAGTAAAATCACAACTTTTATTTATAATACTGCCAACATTCTAAGTTTTTCTTGTGAAATTACAACTCATTTTTCACAACAAACTTTTTTATATTTGCATAGTATGTATATATTATTAATGTTGTAAATACACATCTTTATATATCTAGAAAGGCTGGTCCTAAAGAGGGAGGCATTTTTCGGAGGTCTCAAGAAGGTAACAAATACAATAGTGTGTGTGTGTGTGTGTGTGTGTGTGTGTGTGTGTGTGTGTGTGTGTGTGTGTGTGTGTGTGTGTGTGTGTGTGTGTGTGTGTGTGTGTGTGTGTGTGTGTGTGTGCGTGTGTGTGTGTGTGTGTGTGTGTGTGTGTGTGTGTGTGTGTGTGTGTGTGTTCTTGGACTGGTGAACAAGTGATGACATAAATCATGGTCCCAATACAGAAAAACCATTGCATCTAATAGAGAGCCAAATACTAGAGTCCGTGAACATTGCTCCAAAGTCAGGATTTTCGGTTGATTTAACGTGCATACAAAAGTAAACATTGACAGGTGCAAAGGCAGCAATGTATGATAAAACAAGACGGCAGCTAAAGAAGGACTTCCCTATTCATCCCCGAAAAAAACTGCCAGGTGAACAGCTGACTTTTGTCATAATTTTGCCAAGTAAAATTCCGAATATTATCATAATATAGCCAAAATTTTAAGATTTTATTGTAAAACTGCGACTGTTATTGAGTAAAATTCCAACTTCTATCATAATATTGCCCAAATGTTCAGTTTTTCCTTGTAAAATTTTGAATTGCGTTGAGTAAAATTACGACTTTTAACATATTACTAGAGGTAGACATTTTTCGGAGGTCTCAAGAAGGTAACAAATACAATAGTGTGTGTGTGTGTGGGTGTGTGTGCATGTGTGTGTGTGTGTGTGTGTTCTTGGACTAGTGAACAAGTTAGGACATTAATTATGGTCCCAATACAGAAAAACCATTGCATCTAATAGAGAGCCAAATACTAGAGTCCGTGAACATTGCTCCAAAGTCAGGATTTTTTTGTTGATTTAACGTGCATACAAAAGTAAACATTGACAGGTGCAAAGGCAGCAATGTATGATAAAACAAGACGGCAGCTAAAGAAGGACTTCCCTATTCATCCCCGAAAAAAACTGCCAGGTGAACAGCTGACTTTTGTCATAATTTTGCCAAGTAAAATTCCGATTATTATCATAATATAGCCAACATTTTAAGATTTTCTTGTAAAACTGCGACTGTTATTGAGTAAAATTACAACTTTTATCATAATATTGCACCAATGTTCTTTTAAAAGGGCTCCCCTCTGGCCAACATATGAAATAACAAGTGTGTGTAAGAAATTGAAATGCGCCCCCTTTGGCCAAAATTAATTAAAAAAAATACAAATATATATTTATATTGAGACATACTTTAATAATGAAGTAAATAATGAAGATTAAAAACCAGTTACAAACAAAAAATTCCCCCCAAAATTAACTACCTAAAAGGAGTCTTTTTCTCACAATGTGTCGACTTTTTTCTTATAAAATTGGGAACAATTTCTCATATTCTTTCGGTTTCTGTAATATTGCAATATTTTCTCGTAAAATTATTACTTTTTTATGTAAAAGTAATACTTTTTAATGCAAAATGGTGACATTTGTCATATAAAATCCTGACTTTTATCACAATATTGCCATTTTTTTTGTTGTTCTTGTAAAAAAAAGTGACATTTTTGGAGTAAAATTATGACTTGTCATAATTCTGCACGTAAAATTCCGATTATTATTATAATATTGCCAACATTTTAAAGTTTTCTTATAAAATTGTGACTTTTATATCCATCTCAGTGGCCTAGTGGTTAGAGTGTCCGCCCTGAGATCGGTAGGTTGGAGTTCAAATCCCAGCCGAGTCATACCAAAGACTATAAAAATGGGACCCATAACCTCCCTGCTTGGCACTCAGCAACAAAGGGTTGGAGTTGGGGGTTAAATCACCAAAATGATTCCCGGGCGCGGCACCGCTGCTGCCCACTGCTCCCCAAGGGGATGGGTCAAATGCAGAGGACAAATTTCACCACATCTAGTGTGTGTGTGACAATCATTGGTACTTTAATCTTTAATCTTTATCACAATATTGCCAATATTTTTGTTGTTCTTGTAAAAAAGTGAGTAAAATTATGACTTTTGTCATAATTCTGCCAAGTAAAATTCCGATTATTATTATAATATTGCCAAAATGTTAAAGTTTTCTTATAAAATTGTGACTTTTGTCGAGTAAAATTACGAATCTTTTCATAATATTGCCAACATTTTAAGCTTTTCTTGTAAAATTGCGACTGTTATTGAGTAAAATTTCAACTTTTATGATAACATTGCCCAAATGTTCAGTTTTTTGACTTGCGTTGAGTAAAACGACGACTTTTATTATATAATACTGCCAAAATTCAAAGTTTTTCTTGTGAAATTGTGACCTTTTTTTGCCGTGAGGTGTCGTCATTTTCTCGGCTCTTCCTTTTAGCGTCTGAAAAAGGGAGCAATGTTATTTTGGATTTATTGTTTATAATCCTTTAAACTTCTTGCATCGCGGTCTGTAGTCGACTGTTGATAAACTTCTCTTTTCCGTTCTTAGTTATCCTCCTGTGTAGGACAGCTCAATAAAAACAGACTTACCCATACTTAGCATTATGATGTTACTAGGGTTGTACGGTATACCGGTACTAGTATAGTACTGCGATACTAATGAATCATATTCCGTACTATGCCGCCTCTAAAAAGTACCGGTCCACCATCCACCCCGCCCCCTGTCGTCATCACGTCCTGTCATTGCTGGTTTTACGAGCAGAGGAGCATGTTCGGCAGTGCACACACACAGAGTACTTACAAGCAGACACAGTGTGTAGACAGAAAAGGGAGAACGGACGCATTTTGGCCTAAAAAGTAAAGATAAAGGTGAAGTTATAACACTGAAACACCCTCAGGAAGAGCTGCTTTAAGACATGGCTAGCTAGCTAGCGGCTAACATCCAGCCGCAGTCATCAGCTACTTCTAAATCACTATTTCTTGTCTCCATGGCGACAAATAAAGTAAGTTTCTTACAAGTACCATTATCACTGGAGGACGAGGAATAACTAAACATGCTTCACTACACACCGTAGCTCACCGGCGTCACAATGTAAACAAACGCCATTGGTGGATCTACACCTGACATCCACTGTAATGATACCAAGTACAGGCGCGTATCTAGTCGATACTACTATGATTACATCAATATTTTTTAGCATCACAAAACTTATTTTGTGTTTTTTTTACATTTATATCATGTCTATAAACTCAGTAAATATGTCCCTGGACACATGAGGACTTAGAATATGACCAATGTATGATCCTGCAACTACTTGGTATCGGATCGGATCGATACCTAAATGTGTGGTATCATCCAAAACTAATGTACAGTATCAAAGAACAGAAGAATAAGTGATTATTACATTTTAACAGAAGTGTAGAGAGAACATGTTAAAACAGAAAATAACCAGATATTAACAGTAAATGAATAATAATCTATTTTTACAGTTTGTCCCTCATAATGTGTACAAAATAATAGGTAGATAAATGACACAATATGTTACTGCATACTAATTAGGAGTCTTTGTTTGTTTACTTACTACTAAAAGACAAGTTGTCTAGTATGTTCACTATTTTATTTAAGGACTAAATTACAATAATAAACATATGTTTCATGTACACTAAGATTTTTTTGTTAAAATAAAGCCAATATTGACATTTTTTTGTGGTCCCCCTTATTTAGGAAAGTACCGAAAAGTATCGAAATACATTTTAGTACCGGTACCGGTACTAATATATTGGTATTGGGACAACCCTAGTTAAAAAGTTAAAGTACCAATGATAGTCACACACACACTAGGTGTGGTGAAATGTGTCCTCTGCATTTGACCCATCACACTTGTTCACCCCCTGGGAGGTGAGGGGAGCAGTGAGCAGCAGCAGTGGCCGCGCCCGGGTATCATTTTTGGTGATTTAACACCCCGATTCCAACCCTTGATGCTGAGTGCCAAGCAGGGAGGTAATGGCTCCCATTTTTATAGTCTTTGGTATGACTCGGCCGGGGTTTGAACTCACTGTGTGGAGTCAAAGACACGCTCCTTTCAGCAAAAAAGGAATTTGTTGCTTCATAACGTGCACAATGTGCGCACAATGTGCGCACAATGTGTGCACAATGTGTGCCTGTGTGGGTGCAAAGCTGCTTTGTTGTCGTTCTCACCGTAAAAAAAGACTCCAAGGTAGCACTGAGGTCTCTACTGTATACAACAAATAAATGAATGACCAGAACTTGTGTTGCCATGAAAACGCGGGAATATGAATAAGCAGCAGCTGGAACAGCAGCAGTGAAGAACGGAGCCGGGTCTTACCCGAGTTTCCAGTGGCGGGCCGTGCGTTTCCCACCTAGGCCTTCAGTGATGTCTTACTTAGTCCGACTTCACCTGTCAAAATACCATCATTTATGTCACCTGGAGAAATATTTCACAGAAACGGGCAGTGGATCACCTCAACAGTGTACTAAACGGGCTATTTTTCGGCGCATAAAAGGCCTACTGAAATGAATTTTTTTTATTTAAACAGGGATAGCAGATCTATTCTATGTGTCATACTTGATCATTTCGCGATATTGCCATATTTTTGCTGAAAGGATTTAGTATAAAACAACGACGATAAAGATCGCAACTTTTGGTATCTGATTAAAAAAAGGCTTGCCCCTACCGGAAGTAGCGTGACGTAGTCAATTGAACATATACGCAAAGTTCCCTATTGTTTACAATGATGGCCGCATGAAGTGAGAGAGATTCGGACCGAGAAAGCGACGATTTCCCCATTAATTTGAGCGAGGATGAAATATTTGTGGATGAGGAAAGTGCAAGTGGAAGCTAATCAGATAGGGAAGATGCTGTGAGAGCCGGGGGTGACCTGATATTCAGCTGGGAATGACTACAACAGAAAATAAACACAAGACATATATATACTCTATTAGCCACAACACAACCAGGCTTATATTTAATATGCCACAAATTAATCCCGCATAACAAACACCTAGGTGTTTGTTATGCTAGCTCCTAGCTACTAGCTCAAGCTAGTTATAGCAAGCGATCAAATTTTTGGAAGCGCAGCTACGTACTCACGGTATCGCGTCTGCGTATCCAAATCAAAGTCCTCCTGGTTAGAGTCTCTGTTGTCCGAGTTCTTCGATCTTCACTGCATCTTTCGGTTATGTAAACAAACACCGGCTGTGTTGTGTTGCTGACTTCCCTCGCAAAATAGCCGCTTCGCACCGACAACTTTCTTCTTTGCTTGCTCAGCTTCTTTCTCCATAATGCAATGAACAAATTGCAACAGACTCACCAACACAGATGTCCAGAATACTGTGGAATAATGACATGAAAACAGAGCTATTTTGTATTGGCTTCAATGGGGAAGCCATACCTCTGTTAAACTGGCTACGTCACGCGCATACGTCATCATACCGAGACGTTTTCAAGCGGAAGTGTGGCGGGAAATTTAAAATGTCACTTTATAAGTTAACCCGGCCGTATTGGCATGTGTTGCAATGTTAAGATTTCATCATTGATATATAAACTATCAGACTGCGTGGTCGGTAGTAGTGGCTTTCAGTAGGCCTTTAAATATCCATAAACCCGCATTAAACATATCTTAGGTGGTACTGTCAAAATTAAAATAATTGTAAAGAAAAAAAAAACATATTAAACGTGAAAAAATAAAGAAATCACATTTTTGAACTCACAATTTGGCATACTTGCCAATCCTCCCGATTTTCCCGGGGGACTCCCGAATTTCAGTGCCCCTCCCGAAAATCTCCCGGGGCAACCATTCTCCCGAGTTTCTCCCGATTTCCAGCCGGACAACAATATTGGGGGCGTGCCTTAAAGGCACTGCCTTTAGCGTCCTCTCTCACCTTCAAAGGAGACTATTATACACTACCGTTCAAAAGTTTGGGGTCACATTGAAATGTCCTTATTTTTGAAGGAAAAGCACTGTACTTTTCAATGAAGATAACTTTAAACTAGTCTTAACTTTAAGGAAATACACTCTATACATTGCTAATGTGGTAAATGACTATTCTAGCTGCAAATGTCTGGTTTTTGGTGCAATATCTACATAGGTGTATAGAGGCCCATTTCCAGCAACTATCACTCCAGTGTTCTAATGGTACAATGTGTTTGCTCATTGGCTCAGAAGGCTAATTGATGATTAGAAAACCCTTGTGCAATCATGTTCACACATCTGAAAACAGTCTAGCTCGTTAAAGAAGCTACAAAACTGACCTTCCTTTGAGCAGATTGAGTTTCTGGAGCATCACATTTGTAGGGTCAATTAAACGCTCAAAATGGCCAGAAAAAGAGAACTTTCATCTGAAACTCGACAGTCTATTCTTGTTCTTAGAAATGAAGGCTATTCCACAAAATTGTTTGGGTGACCCCAAACTTTTGAACGGTAGTGTATATGTCTCCGTTATCCATAGGTTTATCTATAACCCATAAAGTAGGCAGGCACGGAGCTATTTCTCAGCGTGTGTTTTATTCCAGCCGGCACGTTAATACACTGACACACAACATCCGGATTCCCATCATGCATTGCTTCAAAACTACGGCAAGTAGTAATGTCCAAAAATAATTTCAGTTCATCCAGGACAGCCGGAAGGGGAAGGGGTATGTTGCCTGCACATTTTGTAGATCAGACTTCTCCGTTGAACACGGTGGCCGAACGGATATACTCATTCATGAACGGATTATTGCAGCACCCATCCGACGCCGTATAAGCCAGTGGTGCCGCTCGCAGTAGTTGGTTGTGGTTGATTCAAGTAGAAGTCGCGGGCAAACCTTTTCGCCGCCGGGACAGCTCAGCTAGCTTCCGGGGTCGGCCGACCTCGTCTCACAAGATCTAGTTTCTCTTTAAATATCCTTTTTTTAACCCTTCTTTGTGGGTTAAAATTCAATGAAATTAACATTTCTCTGCTCCGGTGCCACTTCCTCCTTTTGCAAAGTTGTAATTGTCACATTTGAACTTTATTTTGAACAGTATGAACTTTAGTTATTAGAGAGTTCCGGTCGGACGGTTTTTCACGGGACACATTTCCAGCGTTGTTGTTGCACTAGTGCAGTGATTTTCAACCACTGTGCCGTGAGATATTGTCTGGTGTGCCGTGGGAATTTATGCAAATTCACCTAATTGGTCCAAAAAATATTTTTTACAAATCAATAATCATAATAATGTGCCGTTGTCTAGTGCCTGTGCTGTGTAGAGCTTGGCAGGGTAATCTTGTAATACTCCATACCAGTAGGTGGCAGCAGGTAGTTCATTGCTTTGTAGAAGTGGGAACGCGTCAAGGATGGTTTGTCGTGATCCCAATATGCAGAGCACAGCAGGAGACAGCGTGCAGGTAAAAAGATATGTAAAGCTTAAACCAAAAATAGGAAAAGGCACTGAAGCTTAGGGATGGCTATGTAAAACAAAAGTAAATCTGAACTGGCTTTTTATGAAAAAAATGTGCCTTGGCTCAAAAAAGGTTGAAAAACACTGCACTAGTGAGCCACGGATGAGGAGATGCTGCTCCGTTATTGATTAAAGGCCTACTGAATTCAACCCACTACTACCGACCACGCAGTCTGATAGTTTATATATCAATGATGAAATCTTAACATTGCAACACATGCCAATACGGCCGGGTTAACTTATAAAGTGACATTTTAAATTTCCCGCTAAACTTCCGATTGAAAAAGCCTTTGGAGGATGACGTATGCGCGTGACGTAGCCAGGGGAACAGAGGTATGGCTTCCCCATTGAATACAATACAAAAAAGCTCTGTTTTCATCGCAAAATTCCACAGTATTCTGGACATCTGTGTTGGTGAATCTTTTGCAACTTGTTTAATGAACAATGGATACTGCAAAGAAGAAAGTTGTAGGTGGGATGGGTGTATTAGCGGCTGGCTGTAGCAACACAACAAGAAGGACTTACTTGGAGCACGGGTGTTGATGAGCAGATGAGGGCTGGCTGGCGTAGGTGGATAGCTAATGTTTTTATCATAGCTCTGTGAGGTCTGGTTGCTAAGTTGCTAAGTTAGCCTTAGCGTTGTTAGCAACAGCATTGTTAAGCTTTGCCAGGCTGAGAATTATTAACCGTGTAGTTACATGTCCACGGTTTAATAGTATTGTTGATTTTCTGTCTATCCTACCAGTCAGGGATTTATTTATTTTGTTTCTATCTGCATTTGAGACAGATGCTATCACGTTAGCTCATGCTAAAGAGCTTCGTCGATGTATTGTCGTGGAGATGAAAGTCACTGTGAATGTCCATTTCGCGTTCTTGACTCTCATTTTCAAGAGGATATAGTATCCGAGGTGGTTTAAAATACAAATCCGTGATCCACAATAGAAAAAGGAGAGAGTGTGGAATCCAATGAGCCAGCTTGTACCTAAGTTACGGTCAGAGCGAAAAAAGATATGTATTTCACTGCATTCTAGTCCGTCACTCTAACGTTCCTCATCCACGAATCTTTCATCCTCGCTCAAATTAATGGGGTAATCGTCGCTTTCTCGGTCCGAATAGCTCTAGCTGCGTTGAAAACAATAGGAAAATATGAGGAAGTGAACAACTGACAACGTCACGCTACTTCCGGTAGGGGCAACTCTTTTTTTTTATCAGAGACCAAAAGTTGCGAACTTTATCGACGTTGTTCTATACTAAATCCTTTCAGCAAAAATATGGCAATATCGCAAAATGATCAAATATGACACATAGAATGGATCGGCTATCCCCGTTTAAATAAAAAAAATGCATTTCAGTAGGCCTTTAAAGTAAAGTCTAAATGTCATTAAAACAGTTAGCGCCATCTTTTGACACTTCTTCCACTCCCGTCCTTGCACGCTACACCGCTACAACAAAGATGACTGGGAGAAGACGCTGTCAAAGTGGAGGCACGTAAATAAGACCGCCCACAAAGCGACTGTCAGAAAGTGACTTGAAGATGATGTGTAAAACATCATCTATGCGACATTTTGAGCAAAGAACCACCATCACATGTTATGTAGACCACAAGGAAGTCTTTTACTGCTAGAAAAAAATCCTAATATGACTCCTTTAATGCGCCCTATAATCCGGTGCGCCTTATATATGAAAAAAGATAGAAAATAAACCATTCATCGGCAGTGTGCCTTATAATCCGGTGCGCCCTATGGTCCGAAAAATACGGTACCTTAAAGGCCTACTGAAAGCCACTACTACCAACCACGCAGTCTGATAGTTTATATATCAATGATGAAATCTTAACATTGCAACACATGCCAATACGGCCGGGTTAGATTACTAAAGTGCAATTTTAAATTTCCCGCAAAATATCCTGCTGAAAACGTCTCGGTATGATGACGTTTGCGCGTGACGTCACGGATTGTAGAGGACATTTTGGGACAGCATTGTGGCCAGCTATTAAGTCGTCTGTTTTCATCACAAAATTCCACAGTATTCTGGACATCTTTGTTGGTGAATCTTTTGCAATTTGTTTAATGAACAATGAAGACAGCAAAGAAGAAAGCTGTTGGTGGGAAGCGGTGTATTAGCGGGCGGCTGCAGCAACTAGGGTTGGATATCTTTTGAATTCGAACGATTCCGATTCTTTGTTTCGATTCCGGTTCCTAACGATTCTCGATTCCGATTCTTTTAAGAGGCAGGGTCAAAAAAAAGTTTAGGATATTTTAAATGAGCTAGCTAACCTACAGTCTTTCTGAATGAAATAGTCTGCCATTCTCCATCGATTTTAATTCTATTAACTTTTTTTTATGAACTTTACTATAAATTCCTCACAGGGCTGTTTTCAACTAGTATATAAATATCAAATCTATGAACTTGAATATAAATATTATAAATTATGAATACATTTTCCCAGGGGTACACTTTCCTCAAGAGAGCTTTATTTTTGAAAACCTCATGAAAACACATTTACACATAAGTGTATGATGCTGCAGGAAACCTCATGAAAACACATTTACACATAAGTGTATGATGCTGCAGGAAACCTCATGAAAACACATTTACACATAAGTGTATGACGCTGCAGGAAACCTCATGAAAACACATTTACACACACAAGTGTATGATGCTGCAGGTACTTAAAAATGTTACCGTGCTCCCACTGATGGGCTAACCTGGTGCAGAAAAGCAAATAAACAATAAGAAACAACTTGCAAAACCCAGTCCAGATTAGCAGCAGGTACAGTATAAAATCAGAGACAGTTCTTGTTTAGGAAAATGACCATATCCGCCTTCTCAGGCAGGATGCGTGAGCGTTCTGGACAGATAGTGTCTCCTGCTGTGGAAAATACACGTTCGCTTGGTGTGGAAGAAGTTTGAACGCATAAATAGGAGAAAGCGAGATCTGACAGCAAAGGATAAGTCTTTTGTTGGTTCCACCGGACCATCACCATGCAGCAGGGTCGTCAGACATAAGTATCGGTGGAACGTCCTGGTACATCTGCAGCTCTCTCTCCACTCGTTTCTTGATGGACATGGAGCTCTGTTATTTCGCGGTTATTTCATTTTTTTTTTGTAAAGTAAAGCCACACTTTCGACCGCCGACGCCCGCTATCCATGCTTGAGCTTGACTGACTCGCTCGGCTATGCTAACACTTCCGGCGGTGGGCGCTTCTTCGTTGGTGCTCAGCGGCTTCTTCTTCCGGTTCGGCGGACATATTTTTTTCCGGTCGGCGGACTGGGTATCGAAAATAGGAATCGAAATTGAAACTTTTGAACGATTCCGGGAGAATCGGAAAGTTAGTCCCGGTTCCAATCGATACTCGATAACTCGATAACCAACCCTAGCAGCAACACAAACACGTAGAAAACTGGGACAACATAGACTCTTACCAGGAGGACTTTGAGTTGGATACGCAGACGTGGTACCGTGAGTACGCAGCTGCGGCTTCCAAACATTTGATCGCTTGCCCGTACGTGCGTGCCGCTATGTGCATGTCACGTACGTAACTTTGGGGAAATATATGTGCTGTATGAACTTTACGGAGGTGAACGGTACTTTGGGCTGTGGGATTGATTGTGTTGTGCGGGTGTTTGATTTGTATTGGCGGGTTATATGGACGGGAGGGGGGAGGTGTTTGTTATGTGGGATTAATTTGTGGCATATTAAATATAAGCCTGGTTGTGTTGTGGCTAATAGAGTATATATATGTCTTGTGTTTATTTACTGTTGTAGTCATTCCCAGCTGAATATCAGGTCCCACCCGCCTCTCACAGCATCTTCCCTATCTGAATCGCTTCCACTGCCCTCTAATCCTTCACTCTCACTTTCCTCATCCACAAATCTTTCATCCTCGCTCAAATTAATGGGGAAATCATCGCTTTCTCGGACCGAATCGCTCTCGCTGCTGGTGGCCATGATTGTAAACAATGTGCAGATGTGAGGAGCTCCACAACCTGTGACGTCACGCTACTTCCGGTACAGGCAAGGCTTTTTTTTATCAGCGACAAAAGTTGCAAACTTTATCGTCGATGTTCTCTACTAAATCCTTTCAGCAAAAATATGGCAATATCGCGAAATGATCAAGTATGACACATAGAATGGACCTGCTATCCCCGTTTGAATAAGAAAATCTCATTTCAGTAGGCCTTTAAAGGCGTCCTGGCGCAGGGAACGACTCGAGCTTTCATTTCAGAAAGAACAAGCCAAGCAGGGGCAAAAGACGGAATAAGGACATTTCTTAGCACCAATTTGCTAACAAGGGATTGCTGAAGGAGTGCAGCAAGAACATGAAAAGATTCAGCAGGCAAACATGGCATGAATACTTGAAGAATACGAGGAAATGAACACGAGTCCCAGGGGGGGGCGACATGAATCCGTGTTGGAAGTGACACGCACGTTGTCGCCTGTTTGTGTTTGCGTTTATCGGCGATGGGAGAAAAAAAGTGTTTCCGCGCTGTGACAGTTTGAGAACGTTCCAGGACGAGCATCTGTCAAACTTGTGCTCCACATTCCGAGGAGGAAGAATAAACACCATGTCCCAGATGTAGGCAGCCTGTCATATAAAATAGATGTGATTACTACCACATCAATCCAACACAGCTTGTGGGATGCATCACACTTGTTTTGATCAGCGTGCGGGGACTCAGAAATCACCAAAACACTGACGTCTGTGCATGATCATTATCTAGGTGGGGTGCCCATTACGTCGATCGCGAGCTACCGGTCGATCACAGAGGGTGTGTCAGTCCATCGCCAGCCAGGCATTAAAAATATAGTCCTAAAAATGAGCCATCATAAATCTTCACTATGACGTCACTTTCGTCACTTGATTGACATTCACGGCACCCGAGGGTCTTCTGAGATGACGCTGGCTGCTGCCAGATCATTATTAAGAAAAAATGACCGACAGGAAGGCGAGAAACACTTTTTATTTCAACAGACTCCGGCGCCGTACCTGTCGTCAAAACTCCCAAGACCGACTGCACAGTTGCACGATAAAAGCTCTAATTCATCCTGCCTGCGCTAACAAAATAAGAGTCTCAGAAAGCTGGCGTGCACAAGCTAGCAAGCTACGGGGGTTTGCCGCCAATGTATTTCTTGTAAAGTGTATACAAAGGAGTGCGGAAGCTGGACAAATAAGATGGCAAAAAGCAACCACTTTCATGTGGTATTGGACAGAAAGGAGGACTTTTTTTCTCCTCCATTTGAAAATGCGGACGTTATCAGCACTACTGTCTGATTCCTATCAAAGCAAGTCATCACAATCAGGTAATACACCAACTTATATTCTTGTCTTCATGAAAGAAAGGAATCTATATGTGTTAAACATGCTTGTATTATCTTTAAACACCTTTATCTTGTTAACAATATTAACTATATGTGTTAAACATGCTTGTATTATCTTTAAACACCTTTAACTTATTAACAATATTAACTATACGTGTTAAACATGCTTGTATTAGCTTTAAACACCTTTAACTTGTTAACAATATTAACTTAATGTGTTAAACATGCTTGTATTATCATTAAACACCTTTAACTTATTAACAATATTAACTATATGTGTTAAACATGCTTGTATTATCATTAAGCACCTTTAACTTATTAACAATATTAACTATATGTGTTAAACATGCTTGCATTATCATTAAACACCTTTAATTTATTAACAATATTAACTATATGTGTTAAACATGCTTGCATCATCATTAAACACCTTTAATTTATTAACAATATTAACTATATGTGTTAAACATGCTTGCATTATCATTAAGCACCTTTAACTTATTAACAATATTAATTATATGTGTTAAGCATGCTTGTATTATCATTAAACACCTTTAACTTATTAACAATATTAACTATATGTGTTAAACATGCTTGTATTATCATTAAGCACCTTTAACTTATTAACAATATTAACTATATGTGTTAAACATGCTTGCATTATCATTAAACACCTTTAATTTATTAACAAAATTAACTATATGTGTTAAACATGCTTGTATTATCATTAAGCACCTTTAACTTATTAACAATATTAACTATATGTGTTAAACATGCTTGCATTATCATTAAACACCTTTAATTTATTAACAATATTAACTATATGTGTTAAACATGCTTGCATTATCATTAAACACCTTTAACTTGTCAACAAAAACATATCTTTCATAAATAAGTAAATATAAATTATATATAGCTATGAATGAGGTAGATCCCCACGACTTGATCAATTGAAAAGTAGCTCGCCTGCAGAAGAGGTGTGGGCACCCCTGTTCTAGGTGTTTATCATAGAGTGGTACCTCAGTTTTTGTTATTATTCAATCAATCAATCAATGTTTACTTATATAGCCCTAAATCACGAGTGTCTCAAAGGGCTGCACAAGTCACAACAACATCCTTGGCTCAGATCCCACATCAGGGCAAGAAAACTCAACCCAATGGGATGACAATGAGAAACCTTGGAGGGGACCGCAGATGTGTTTAGATGATTGATACTTCAAACTTGCATAAATAAATCTTAAGGAATATAACATAACTTGGCTTCTGAGAGCTTCAAAATGTAATGAATAAAATGCTAAAGTTGTTGATAAACAAGCAATTATTTTAATAATTAAATATGGTCATTTTAAATGAATTATTATGATCATTTAAAATTTATTATTTCAAATATGTTTATTTTAATGTATAATTCTATGGCTGGATGTAATAAGGAGTTAGAAAAAATACAAATAAAAATACAATTAATTTTGATGTTTTTAGCAAAATATAGTAAAAATGTATTTAGTTTTTATTTTTTTAAATTGATAAATATATTTATTTTTAGGTAAGATAAACATAATAATACAATGTATCTCTAGTCTGGATGATTCAGTTCTTGTCACCCTGTTGGACTCCCGTCTTTTCCCCAAAGATGCCCTACGTCAACAACACGGTCGGCGGCCCGTCAGTGCGCAGCTCGTACATCGCCGCCCTCTACTTCACCCTCAGCAGCCGGACCAGCATCGGCTTTGGCAACGTGTGCGCCAACACGGACGCCGAGAAGATCTTCTCCATCTGCACCATGCTCATCGGCGGTATGCCGGACGCCTCGTATGGAATAACGTGATTGGTCGGGCACGCTGTTTATATCGTGGGAAAGCGAACGTGAAAACGGGCTGTCCTCACTCAGGTCCGCATGGAGCTGGAGGGGGCGTGGCCTCCAGCTCCGGCTGAAAATCGGGAGATTTTCGGGAGAATATTTGTCCTGGGAGGTTTTCGGGAGAGGCGCTGAATTTCGGGAGTCTCCTGAAAAATTCGGGAGGGTTGGCTAGTATGACAGGGGAAGAAGATGGCACAGACAAGAGGGACGTCGTTTTAGCTCTGTGTTTATATATATATATATATATATATATATATATATATATATATATATATATATATATATATATATATATATATATATATATATATATATAAATAAATAAGAAAATAATAATAATAAACAAGGGAATGGAGTGTGACTAATCCAAAAGTGTACGGTGTGCGACTATGTGTAGGAATTAAATGAGGAGTGTTACCCGTAGTGTTGAGTGAGAGGCGGAAGTACGAGAGGGGCAAGGCTGGCTCGGAGGTCCGTGAGCAGACGTGAGGTCAAGGGGAGGAGAGAGGCGTCAAAGTCCGTGTCCAGGCGGAAGGTGGAGATCCAAGAGGCAGCCAGGGAAGCAGAGGGAATGCGGGGAGGCGAGACACACAGCTCGTGACGCGAGAACGTAGGTACGCTGCTGGAAGGCGACAAGGAGGACACGAGACAAATGAACAAGACAGGGGAGAAATACAGAGAGAGAACGAGTGCATAGAGCTTGCTAGGTTCGGCTTAGTTCTGGCCCTGGATAGCAGGTTGTGCTGGTTTAAGAAGGCAGGTCTTCTCATCAGCGACAGGTGCATTGATTTCTGCCGATTGATTGCAGCTCCTTGCTGCAGCCAGACTGGCGCGCTCTTGGAGGTGCGCCCAGTGCAGCGCACAGATGAATGCGCACTGGTGTGCTCCCGGGCCGTGACAATAATACATTCGTAAAAGAAACAAACTTCATGAATGCTTTTTGAGACAAACGAGTATGTGCTCCAATCACTTGAGTTTGAGAGAGTTGTAGAAATTATTGGAAACTCAAGACAGCCATGACATATAAGAAATGTTTTAAGAGCAATTTGTAAGCTAAAAGGCAGTTAAAAAGTTAAACAGTTCAAAGTCTGATGCTGGGTTAAAAGCCAGTGAGTAAAAATGTGTTTGAAGAAGGGCCTTAAAGGCCTACTGAAAGCCACTACTACCGACCACGCAGTCTGATAGTTTATATATCAATGATGAAATCTTAACATTGCAACACATGCCGATACGGCCGGGTTAGATTAGTAAAGTGCAATTTTAAATTTCCCGCGAAATATCCTGCTGAAAACGTCTCGGTATGATGACGTTTGCGCGTGACGTCACGGAATGTAGCGGACATTTTTGGGACACTATTGTGGCCAGCTATTAAGTCCACAGTATTCTGGACATCTGTGTTGGTGAATCTTTTGCAATTTGTTTAATGAACAATGGAGATAGCAAATAAGAAAGCTGTAGGTGGGAAGCGGTGTATTAGCGGCCGGCTGCAGCAACACAAACACGTAGCGGCTACGTCGTAGCCGGTGTTTCATTGTTTACATTCCCAAACGATGACAGTCAAGCTTTACCATTGGCCTGTGGAGAATTGGAACAACATAGACTCTTACCAGGAGGACTTTGAGTTGGATACGCGCTACCGTGAGTACGCAGCTGCGGCTTCCAAACATTTGATCGCTTGCCCGTACGTGCGTGCCGCTATGTGCATGTCACATACGTAACTTTGGGGAAATATATGTGCTGTATGAACTTTGGGGAGGTGAACGGTACTTTGGGCTGTGGGATTGAGTGTGTTGTGCGGGTGTTTGATTTGTATTGGCGGGTTATATGGGCGGGAGGGGGGAGGTGTTTGTTATGCGGGATTAATTTGTGGCATATTAAATATAAGCCTGGTTGTGTTGTGGCTAATAGAGTATATATATGTCTTGTGTTTATTTACTGTTTTAGTCATTCCCAGCTGAATATCAGGTCCCACCCGCCTCTCACAGCATCTTCCCTATCTGAATCGCTTCCACTCCCCACTAGTCCTTCACTCTCACTTTCCTCATCCACAAATCTTTCATCCTCGCTCAAATTAATGGGGAAACCGTCGCTTTCTCGGTCCGAATGGCTCTCGCTGCTGGTGGCCATGATTGTAAACAATGTGCAAATGTGAGGAGCTCCACAACCTGTGACCTCACGCTACTTCCGGTACAGGCAAGGCTTTTTTATCAGCGACCAAAAGTTGCAAACTTTATCGTCGATTTTCTCTATGAAATCCTTTCAGCAAAAATGATCAAGTATGACGCATAGAATGGAACTGCTATCCCCGTTTGAATAAGAACATTTCATTTCAGTAGGCCTTTAACTCGGGAGGGTTCGGGGGCCCCTCACTAAACCTCAACAACCCCCCAAACCTTAACACCCCTTTCCCCTTAAACACCACCCACAACCCCTACCCCTCCGCCCTGAAAAATGCTTTGAAACATAAAATAATTAGACTCAGCAGAACAGCAACACTGCCAAAGTTCTGACCATTTCAAAACATGATTTTGTTCATCAACACACCTCCTTGGCGACGGACGCATGCACGTCTATGCGAGTGCAACAGAGGCCTGTCATCTTCAAGAATAGTGACCTGTGCTTTTAGCTCAGCAGTCAGGGCACCAGCCTTCCACACAGGCACCCTGCTGGGAGCAGCAGGTAGGAACAACACAGCCGAGAGAGTCGCTACATGAACAGAGCTGCCTGTGATTCACAGCCATGAACACCAATCACTGCGTTCCTCTTTTTGGGCCATGATACTGTTTGTCCGATGACGTATACGATAACCGGATCACAGGAAAAGTAAGGTGTACAAAAACCGAGGTACCGCTGCAGAAATCATATTATTTTCCTTTTTCAGCAGGTACAAATAAATGTGATAAGTGTTTAGTTGAGGGATGAATCCCACATAATACATGGTGTCTATTTTTCCTGCAATTGTCCTTTATTGACCCACTTCTCCTCACCTCTCTTATCTGCTTTCTCGGCTTTCTCTTCGTCTCCCTTATCTCTGCTATTCTCCTCCCTGCTCCTTCCCATTTAGGTGGCGAGGTGGCGACTCCGCGCTTCACCCAGTATTTCCGTGGCAGCTTGTCGGGCCTGACGATCCGCCCGGGCCGCATTGAAACCCAGAAGGTTATCTCTTGTCTGCAGGCATGCAAAGAAGGTCTTGATATTAACTCCCTGGAAAGCCTGGCGAAGGACATCAAGGTGTGTCGCATTGTGGGTTGAGGGGGAGTTAGAAACACACACACACACACACACACTCACACACACAGACTTTCCTTTTACAGACTTACTGTATAGTTAGAGAAACACTGTAGTTCCTCTCTACAAGTACTGTTCTCATTCATCAGGTCTTTGTAGTCTCAGGTCATTGTAGTCTCAGGTCATTGTAGTCTCAGGTCATTCAATCGATCACAACTGGACTCTTTGGTTTGTCTTAGAAGATGTTTGGTCTCTCATCCGAGTAGACTTCATCAGTTCATGATCATAGACTTAGATTGTTCAGATCTAGTCTTAAATCTAAGACTAGATCTGATCAACCTAAATCTCAGACTAGATCTGACCAACCTAAATCTCAGACTAGATCTGATCAATCTAAGTCTCAGACTAGATCTGACCAATCTAAGTCTCAGTCTAGATCTGACCAATCTAAGTCTAAGACTAAATCTGACCAATCTAAGGCTAAGACTAGATCTGACCAATCTAAGGCTAAGACTAAATCTGACCAATCTAAGGCTAATACTAGATGTGACCAATCTAAGGCTAAGACTAGATCTGACCAATCTAAGTCTATGATCATGAACTGATGAAGTCTACTCAGATGAGAGACCAAACATCTTCTAAGACAAACCAAAGAGTCCAGTTGTGATCGATTGAATGACCTGAGATTACAATGACCTGAGACTACAATGACCTGAGAATACAATGACTACAATACTGTGTAATCCTGGTCAGATCTAGTCTGAGACTTAGATTGGTCAGATCTAGTCTGAGATTTAGATTGGTCAGATCTAGTCTTAAATCTAAGACTAGATCTGACCAACCTAAATCTCAGACTAGATCTGACCAATCTAAGTCTCAGACTAGATCTGACCAGGATTATACAGTATATAAACAAGATCAAAATGGAGGATTATACAGTAAATAAACAAGATCAAAGATGGAGGATTATACAGACACACACACACACACACACACACACACACACACACACACACACACACACACACACACACACACACACACACACAGACTTTCCTTTTACCGACTTACTGTATAGTTAGAGAAACACTGTAGTTCCTCTCTACAAGTACTAAGAGTAAAACATGTCTATGAATGTTCTCATTCATCAGGTCTTTGTAGTCTCAGGTCAATGTAGTCTCAGGTCTTTGTAGTCTCAGGTCATTCAATCGATCACAACTGGACTCTTTGGTTTGTTTTACTAGATGTTTGGTCTCTCATCTGAGTAGACTTCATCAGTTCATGGTCATAGACTTAGATTGGTCAGATCTAGTCTTAGACTTAGATTGGTCAGATCTAGTCTTAGCCTTAGATTGTTTAGAATTAGTCTTAGACTTAGATTGGTCAGCTCTAATCTGAGCCTTAGATTGGTCAGATCTAGTCTTAGCCTTAGATTGGTCAGATTTAGTCTTAGCCTTAGATTGGTCAGATCTAGTCTTAGCCTTAGATTGGTCAGATTTAGTCTTAGCCTTAGATTGGTCAGATCTAGTCTTAGCCTTAGATTGGTCAGATCTAGTCTTAGCTTTAGATTGGTCAGAATTAGTCTTAGACTTAGATTGGTCAACTCTAATCTGAGCCTTAGATTGGTCAGATCTAGTCTTAGACTTAGCCTGGTCAGATCTAGTCTTAGCCTTAGATTGGTCAGATTTAGTCTTAGCCTTAGATTGGTCAGATCTAGTCTGAGACTTAGATTGGTCAGATCTAGTCTTAGACTTAGATTGGTCAGATCTAGTCTTAGCCTTAGATTGTTTAGAATTAGTCTTAGACTTAGGTTGGTCAGATCTAGTCTGAGACTTAGATTGGTCAGATCTAGTCTGAGACTTAGATTGGTCAGATCTAGTCTTAGACTTAGATTGGTCAGATCTAGTCTGAGACTAAGATTGGTCAGATCTAGTCTTAGCCTTAGATTGGTCAGATCTAGTCTTAGCCTTAGATTGGTCAGAATTAGTCTTAGACTTAGATTGGTCAACTCTAATCTGAGCCTTAGATTGGTCAGATCTAGTCTTAGACTTAGCCTGGTCAGATCTAGTCTTAGCCTTAGATTGGTCAGATTTAGTTTTAGCTTTAGATTGGTCAGATCTAGTCTGAGACTTAGATTGGTCAGATCTAGTCTTAGACTTAGATTGGTCAGATCTAGTCTTAGCCTTAGATTGTTTAGAATTAGTCTTAGACTTAGGTTGGTCAGATCTAGTCTGAGACTTAGATTGGTCAGATCTAGTCTGAGACTAAGATTGGTCAGATCTAGTCTGAGACTTAGGTTGCTCAGATCTAGTCTTAGATTTAAGACTTTACAAATCTGCATCATTGTATCATCGTACGTGTGTTGGGTAGTTTTTTAGCATGATTGTGTCAGTAAAACTAACTTCTATGACACCTTGGCATGCATCAAAATACATGTTTCATAAAAATTTGGATTGCGGTCGTGGTTTTGTTACCTTTCACCGTTCGGAGTCAGTATTAGTCTGATATAAGTACGCCACTAACACATAAAAACGATGTAATCTAAAAGGTGGCGTTTCAGGTCGTTAGCTGTGTTTATTTTGTGTTTATCTCATTTTAGCCTGAATTTGGCTCCTCCCTCCCGCCTGAGAATCAGAACTGTTCCGTGTTGTCTTAGACCGCATCTTGTGCATGTTATGGAATTTATTATTGATCTAGACTTGCAATTTGTTGCCGCCTACTTCCTCATTCTCGTCATAATGCACGCTGCCAATTGCAGAACCTGCACAATGTGCTTTCCGTTTGCTACCACAATAATAATTGCAGTCTTTCGGCTCAATATTTACGGATGATTTTGTCTTTCTAGTTCCATTTTAACCCCGCACAGTCGGTGCTGGTGGTGGAAGGGGAGGACCAAGGCAGTATCAACACGGCCATGACTAAAGTGTCCTACATAAACTCTCGCCAGTTCCCCACGCCAGGCCTTCGACGGCTGCACATCGCCACCACCGTACTGTAAGTCCTTCTCACTCTGCTAGTGAGCCCATATTGTAGTGTTTTTCACCATTTTCAACATGTCTCAGAGGTCCCACAATAGTGCAGGGAATATAATTGATATAATTGTTCAAAGTTAGCAGCTTCCGCGTCTGACAGTTGGCATGAGAGCTCCAGGATTTATTTTGGGATGTGTAGTGAAGCCTGCTCATTCACTGTGCTGTGTGAAGGGGGGGTGTACACACAGGGTGTGTCAAGGTGTTTCCTTCATGTTGTCACGGAACCTCAGAACCGATCGTTTGTCTGCTTTTTCTCCCTAAAATGAAGCCAACAACGGAAGGAGATGATAGATTTTTCTCACGTTTGGTGCTAAAATGCATGCCCGAGGGACAATGCTGAAGAAACATCATTAAATAGTCAATGCTGCATAATATGGAGCCGGGCTATTTCCATTCTGCTGTTATTTCTGTTCCATGCACTTTATTTGGCGTGCAGACGAAGGAGAGGTGCTCAGCTCAAGCCTGTCTGTTTACGTTCACTTAGTGGTAATAACGTGTCTCCAGGCCTCCGATAAGTGTGGTCGGATGTGGCGGTGCGCAACGTGTTCTCGTAAGCCCAACCCCTCTGAGAGGTGCATAAACTGTCTCCCTCTCACAAGTCCTTAAACTGACTGAATGGTTCTGTGCTGGCACATTTGTAAAGTGGACTGAAGCTCTTATTTGCAACAGACACGGTCCCTTGAGGGACCTGGTGACTGTGAACCATCTGACCACAAGGGACCTGGTGACTGTGAACCATCTGACCACAAGGGACCTGGTGACTGTGAACCATCTGACCACAAGGGACCTGGTGACTGTGAACCATCTGACCACACGGTCCCTTGAGGGACTTGGTGACTGTGAACCATCTGACCACACAGTCCCTTGAGGGACTTGGTGACTGTGAACCATCTGACTAAAAGGGACCTGGTGACTGTGAACCATCTGACCACACGGTCCCTTGAGGGACCTGGTGACTGTGAACCATCTGACCACACGGTCCCTTGAGGGACCTGGTGACTGTGAACCATCTGACCACAAGGGACCTGGTGACTGTGAACCATCTGACCACAAGGGACCTGGTGACTGTGAACCATCTGACCACAAGGGACCTGGTGACTGTGAACCATCTGACCACACGGTCCCTTGAGGGACTTGGTGACTGTGAACCATCTGACCACACAGTCCCTTGAGGGACTTGGTGACTGTGAACCATCTGACTAAAAGGGACCTGGTGACTGTGAACCATCTGACCACACGGTCCCTTGAGGGACCTGGTGACTGTGAACCATCTGACCACAAGGGACCTGGTGACTGTGAACCATCTGACCACACCTGGTGACTGTGAACCATCTGACCACAAGGGACCTGGTGACTGTGAACCATCTGACCACATGGTCCCTTGAGCATACTTGCCAACCTTGAGACCTCCAATAGAGGGAGGTGGACGGTTGGGGGGGGGGGGGTTATTTACAGCTAGAATTCACCAACTTGAGTATTTCATATATATTTCATATATATTTCATATATATATATATATATGTATGAAATACTTGACTTTCAGTGAATTCTAGCTATATATATATATATATATATGTATTTATTTTATTTACATAAAATAAATAATTGAATTTCAGTGTTCCGGTGGCTATCCATTAGATGGCAGTATTGTCCTGTTTAACTTCTCCGTTCATGATGAGTATATCATTTCGGCCACCGTGTTCAATGGAGAAGTCTGTTCTACATATTTACAGGCAACATACACCTTCCCCTTCGAACTGTCCTGGATGAACTGAAATTCTTGTTTCCATTCGTTTGAATTTGTTAGGCAAGCTGTTTATATTGTGGGAAAGCGGACGTGAGAACAGGCTGTCCCCCACTCAATCACTCAGCATTGAGCTGGAGGGGGCGTGGCCTCCAGCTCCGGCTGAATACCGGGAGTTTGTAGGGAGAAAATCTCTGCCGGGAGGTTGTCGGGAGATTCTCCCACTAAAAACGGGAGGGTTGGCAAGTATGCCCTTGAGGGACCTGGTGACTGTGAACCATCTGACCACACCTGGTGACTGTGAACCATCTGACCACAAGGGACCTGGTGACTGTGAACCATCTGACCACACAGTCAAGGGACCTGGTGACTGTGAACCATCTGACCACAAGGGACCTGGTGACTGTGAACCATCTGACCATACGGTCCATTGAGGGACCTGGTGACTGTGAACCATCTGACCACACGGTCCCACCTGGTGACTGTGAACCATCTGACCACACGGTCCCTTGAGGGACCTGGTGACTGTTAACCATCTGACCACATGGTCTCAAGGGACCTGGTGACTGTGAACCATCTGACCATACGGTCCATTGAGGGACGTGGTGACTGTGAACCATCTGACCACACGGTCCCACCTGGTGACTGTGAACCATCTGACCACACGGTCCCACCTGGTGACTGTGAACCATCTGACCACACGGTCCCACCTGGTGACTGTGAACCATCTGACCACACGGTCCCTTGAGGGACCTGGTGACTGTTAACCATCTGACCACACGGTCCCAAGGGACCTAGTGACTGTAAACCAGGGGTGGGCAATTAATTTTTACCGGGGGCCGCATGAGCAACCCGAGCACTGCTAGAGGGCCACACCGACAATATTTCAATAAAAGTTTGCTTAAATTATTTTTTATATACCGTAAGATAAAAAATAATAATATTTTCATTTAACCTAACTTATATTTATACAAAAGCAGATGGCTTTTGTATAAAAGTATAAATGTATAAAGTATACATTTACATTTACAATAAGTATAGATGGCAGTATTGTCCTGTTTAACTTCTCCGTTCATGATGAGTATATCATTTCGGCCACCGTGTTCAATGGAGAAGTCTGTTCTACATATTTACAGGCAACATACACCTTCCCCTTCGAACTGTCCTGGATGAACTGAAATTCTTGTTTCCATTCGTTTGAATTTGTTAGCTTTATATATATATATATATATATATATATATATATATATATATATATATATATATATATATATATATATACTTTCCCACAATATAAACAGCTTGCCTAACAAATTCAAACGAATGGAAACAAGAATTTCAGTTCATCCAGGACAGTTCGAAGGGGAAGGTGTATGTTGCCTGTAAATATGTAGAACAGACTTCTCCATTGAACACGGTGGCCGAAATGATATACTCATCATGAACGGAGAAGTTAAACAGGACAATACTGCCATCTATACTTTATTGTATAAAAATAAAACCATCAAGTTTTATTTTTAACACTTTCTTACACAACACTTCCTGATGTATAATACCATGCAAAAATTTCAATTTCTGTCACTTCATCCTGCATCCTCCTTCTTGTGAACGTAGCACGCCTGTAAGGTGATTGGCGAAGGAGGAAGCGTTGCTGTTGCGGAAATGAGGAGTGAGGATAGATGTGCGTGTGGAAAGAACGAGATAAGTTGAGGTGTGTTAGTATAGCTTGCTCAATAAAAGTTTAAAAAGAGCGTCAGACTTGGTGTGCACTTCTTCTGGACTCTACAGTTGATGTCAGAAGTGGGATGAAATGCCTCCCAGTTTGCCTTGCCATCAAACCTGGGAGTCTTCATTGAGGGCGGAATTCCCCCATGGGAAAAAGTCTCTCTATCTCTCTCTCTCTCTCTCTGCGGCGAGCTCCTCACGTGGCACGTACCTCTCGATGACGTAGCAGGCTGCGCACACAATTAAGCGGTGCAGTATGCGCAAAGTTTTACTTCTGCCACCAATTGTAGCGTCCAGAAGAAGTGCACACCAAGTCTGACGCTCTGTTTAAACTTTTATTGAGCAAGCTATACTAACACAGCTCAACTTATCTCGTTCCTTCCACACGCACATCTATCCTCACTCCTCATTTACGCAACTCAAGAAGACAACATCAACTTCAGCAGGTGGTTACACTATATTCTTTAAACACAGCAACGTGTGTACCACAAATTAAGCACACGGCTTTACCTTTACTTGGCAGTCCATGTCTTGTTGAAAACACGCCATTCGTCATCACCTTTTCTTTTTTTAGCGTCTCGGGGATAACCGGGCGGACCGCCCATAAATAACACTTTTCAAAATAAAAGCAGCACAGTTGTATTGCACGCACGACATAGATGTTTTTTTTAATGTATTTTGTCATTTGTGATTGCCGCTGCGCGCACGAGCATACGCCCACACGGAAGTCATACAAATAACGCTTTTCAAAACAAAAGCAGCACCGTTGTATTGCACACTCGAGATAGACACTTTTTAAAATTTATTTCGTAATTTATGATTGGCCTCACGCGGGCCGGACAGGGACGTACCCGCGGGCCGCAGAATGCCCAGGTCTGCTGTAAACCATCTGACCACATGGGGAGAGGCCAAATGGCTGAAGCTTGCAAACACAGAGCAACAAGTTCCACTATGCTTTTTTTGTATCTCTCTTTTATAGCTTTGTGGGTCAGTGTATTAGGTCAGGGTTCTTAACTTTTTTCACCTCGACACCCAACATTTCTACTCAAACATCAACACAGAATTAGTCATCCTGATTTAAATGGTACTTAATAATTGTTTCCAACTTAATGGTATGAAAGCATGTGTTAGTCACAAAGGTTATTAGCAAGGCTTAGGTCAGGCTGATTGTAAATGAAAGCCTGTCTGGTCCTTTTATTCAGCTCCTTGTCAATGTGGGAGGATTTTACCTTTTTAAAAGTTTATTATTGTAGCAATATGGTTGTTAATGTTACGGATTTCTGATCGTTTGGGAGGATTTTACTTTTTTAAATGTTTATTATTGTAGCATAATGGTTGTTAATGTTAAGGATTTCTGATTGTTTGGGAGGATTTTACTTTTTAAATGTTTGTTATTGTAGCAATATGGTTGTTAACGTTAAGGATTTCTGATTGTTTGGGAGGATTTTACTTTTTAAATGTTTGTTATTGTAGCAATATGGTTGTTAACGTTAAGGATTTATGATCGTTTGGGAGGATTTTGCTTTTTTAAATGTTTATTATTGTAGCATAATGGTTGTTAATGTTAAGGATTTCTGATCGTTTGGTAGGATTTTACCTTTTTAAATGTTTATTGTAGCATAATGGTGGATAATGTTAAGGATTTATGATCGTTTGGGAGGATTTTACTTTTTTACATGTTAATTATTGCAGCAATATGGTTGTTAACGTTAAGGATTTATGATCGTTTGGGAGGATTTCACTTTTTAAATGTTTATTATTGTTGCATAATGGTTGTTAATGTTAAGGATTTGTGATCGTTTGGGAGGATTTTACTTTTTTACATGTTTATTATTGTAGCAATATGGTTGTTAACGTTAAGGATTTTTGATCGCTTGGGAGGATTTAACTTTTTTAAATGTTTATTATTGTAGCATAATGGTTGTTAATGTTAAGGATTCTGATCGTTTGAGAGGATTTAACTTTTTAAAATGTTTATTATTGTAGCAATATGGTCGTTAACGTTAAGGATTTCTGATCGTTTGGGAGGATTTTACTTTTTTAAATGTTTGTTATTGTAGCAGTATAGTTGTTAACGTTAAGGATTTCTGATCGTTTGGGAGTGCACCATAGTGGCTTTCGAGCAGCCCTTATGTGTGTTTGACGTACAGTACTGACTGCAAATCGGACTGACTGCAAATCTTTGTGCGCCACACGATTCGATTCGATTCTTGGGGGTAACGATTTGATTCTCTATTCAAAACTATTCTCGATTCAAATTCTATACTTTTTAAAAAAATCATTAGATGCCAGTTCTATGTTTAACTACGTTCCTCCATAAAATATATAACAGTTGTTGTCCAATACTATATTTTGGTTTAATACAATTCTACACAAACATTTAATAAAGTCAAATACAAATAAGACAACAAGAGAAGTATCCAACACTTCGCTTTTGTAAAGTAAATCTGTACGGCAGTTATAGATCATCTACATCAGGGGTCTCAAACTCAATTTACCTGGGGCTTTCTTGACAAAATCTTGTTGCCTCGGTAGACTGGTTTTAAAATTTGCAACCCGGTTCACTCTCTCATCTCCCTGCTATTCTGCATACTCCTCAGCATGTCTAGTTGTATAATGACGTTTCAAATTGTATTGCTTGTGCACCGCAACTTGACTCTGTATCAACTACAGAAAAGAGCTATAAGGATTATTCATAAAGTAGATTACTTAGAACACACTAACATATTATTTATTAATTCGGGTTTATTGAAATTACAGAAGCTAGTAAAGTTACAGACATGATGTGTCATGTTTAAGGCTAAAAGTAAAACATTACCAGCAAATTTACAAAAAATGTTTGTCATCACTTCTGAGAATGAAGAGCATAGGAAAAAAAAGGTCATTTCCAACATCAGTATTCAAGGACAACTTCAAAACAAATGTGTATATCAGTGGTGGGGGTTAAACTATGGAATTCTCTTTACAATGAGATAAAAGATTGTAAACATATATTCCAATTGAAAAAATATATAGAGACAGAACAATAAGATCATATGGACAGCCATAAGTGTTTACATTTTGCTTTATATTTATTATTTTACTTATTTTTTGGAGGGGGGGGTGGGCGGCTTGCCGTGGAGTTTACAGTTACAGTAGCACAATTAGCCCCAAACGGGCTAACATCACCACTAACGTGTTACACGTCTGATTCGCCCAGCGACTCTCTGTCAGAGTATCAGCGCTGGGGTCCAGTGCACCACACTTTTGTATTGTCGCTCGCTCCTTCGGCGGAGTGCTTTGGAAGCTACCGCGACTGCTCATCTTCCCCGCCCGGACTGTTTACAACGGGGGCGGGAGCGAGCAGGCGGGCGAGCAAGGGAGGCAGGGAGGGAGGGAGGAAGAGCGTGTGCGGATGTCGTGGAAAAGCGGCAAAAAGTTTCTCTGCTTGCATCACGCAAGTGACGTCAATGCATACTTGCAGACCCTTGAGACCTCCGAATTTGGGAGATGGGGGGGAGGAGGTTGAGGTGTGTGTGGGGGGGGGTTGAGGTGGGCGGAGTTGGGAGGAGGCGGGGTTAGGGGTAGTGGGGGTATTTTTGTAGCCCGTAAAAGTTGGGGCTGCAAAGGATTCTGGGTATTTGTTCTGCTGTGTTTATGTTGTGTTTAGGTGCGGATGTTCTCCCGAAATGTGTTTGTCATTCCTGTTTGGTGTGGGTTCACAGTGTGGCGCATATTTTTAACAGTGTTAAAAAATCAATTAAATAAAATATGACCACCCTCAGTGTGACATGTATGGCTGTTCCTCAAGTATGTCTTGCAAGAACTTGCGTGTGTCTGCAGAAGCCTCATACAACATGTGTCTGGGCCCGCACGCTGTTAGCATGGAGGAAAAGATGATGCGGTGACAGTTTCTAGAGGACACTTAAAGCAGTGCCATCACGGCACGGCACGCCCTCGAGCCTTATACCACACCGTGATTGGTAGATTCCTTCAGCTCCGCACACAACGCTGTCAAGCGCCATTCATTTAAAACTCGCGGGCCGCCCCATATATTAAACTGTCATATTAAGGTGGGGGCCGCACAATAACGTCTCGCGGGCCGCAAGTTTGAGACCCCTGCCAGTAAGGGAGATTGAGACCACAGTAAGGGACACTGAGACCGCAGTAAGGGACATTTAGACCCCAGTAATGGACACTCAGACCGCAGTAAGGGACATTGAGACCCCAGTAAGGGAGACTGAGACCGCAGTAAGGGACATTGAGACCCCAGTAAGGGAGACTGAGACCGCAGTAAGGGACATTGAGACCCCAGTAAGGGAGACTGAGACCGCAGTAAGGGACATTGAGACCCCAGTAAGGGAGACTGAGACCGCAGTAAGGGACATTGAGACCCCAGTAAGGGAGACTGAGACCGCAGTAAGGGACATTGAGACCCCAGTAAGGGACACTCAGACCGCAGTAAGGGACACTGAGACCCCAGTAAGGGACACTCAGACCGCAGTAAGGGACACTGAGACCCCAGTAAGGGACACTCAGACCCCAGTAAGGGACACTGAGACCCCAGTAAGGGACATTGAGACCCCAGTAAGGGAGACTGAGACCGCAGTAAGGGACATTGAGACCCCAGTAAGGGAGACTGAGACCGCAGTAAGGGACATTGAGACCCCAGTAACGGAGACTGAGACCGCAGTAAGGGACATTGAGACCGCAGTAAGGGACACTGAGACCCCAGTAAGGGACACTCAGACCCCAGTAAGGGACACTCAGACCCCAGTAAGGGACATTGAGACCCCAGTAAGGGAGACTGAGACCCCAGTAAGGGACATTGAGACCCCAGTAATGAACACTCAGACCCCAGTAAGGGACATTGAGACCCCAGTAAGGGACACTCAGACCGCAGTAAGGGACACTGAGACCCCAGTAAGGGACACTCAGACCGCAGTAAGGGACACTGAGACCCCAGTAAGGGACACTCAGACCCCAGTAAGGGACACTGAGACCCCAGTAAGGGACATTGAGACCCCAGTAAGGGAGACTGAGACCGCAGTAAGGGACATTGAGACCCCAGTAAGGGACACTCAGACCGCAGTAAGGGACACTGAGACCCCAGTAAGGGACACTCAGACCGCAGTAAGGGACACTGAGACCCCAGTAAGGGACACTCAGACCCCAGTAAGGGACACTGAGACCCCAGTAAGGGACATTGAGACCCCAGTAAGGGAGACTGAGACCGCAGTAAGGGACATTGAGACCCCAGTAAGGGACACTCAGACCGCAGTAAGGGACACTGAGACCCCAGTAAGGGACACTCAGACCGCAGTAAGGGACACTGAGACCCCAGTAAGGGACACTCAGACCGCAGTAAGGGACACTGAGACCCCAGTAAGGGACACTCAGACCCCAGTAAGGGACACTGAGACCCCAGTAAGGGACATTGAGACCCCAGTAAGGGAGACTGAGACCGCAGTAAGGGACATTGAGACCCCAGTAAGGGACACTCAGACCGCAGTAAGGGACACTGAGACCCCAGTAAGGGACACTGAGACCCCAGTAAGGGACACTCAGACCCCAGTAAGGGACACTGAGACCCCAGTAAGGGACATTGAGACCCCAGTAAGGGAGACTGAGACCGCAGTAAGGGACATTGAGACCCCAGTAAGGGACACTCAGACCGCAGTAAGGGACACTGAGACCCCAGTAAGGGACACTCAGACCGCAGTAAGGGACACTGAGACCCCAGTAAGGGACACTCAGACCCCAGTAAGGGACACTGAGACCCCAGTAAGGGACATTGAGACCCCAGTAAGGGAGACTGAGACCGCAGTAAGGGACATTGAGACCCCAGTAAGGGAGACTGAGACCGCAGTAAGGGACATTGAGACCCCAGTAACGGAGACTGAGCCCGCAGTAAGGGACATTGAGACCGCAGTAAGGGACACTGAGACCCCAGTAAGGGACACTCAGACCCCAGTAAGGGACACTCAGACCCCAGTAAGGGACATTGAGACCCCAGTAAGGGAGACTGAGACCCCAGTAAGGGACATTGAGACCCCAGTAATGAACACTCAGACCCCATTAAGGGACATTGAGACCCCAGTAAGGGACACTCAGACCGCAGTAAGGGACACTGAGACCCCAGTAAGGGACACTCAGACCGCAGTAAGGGACACTGAGACCCCAGTAAGGGACACTCAGACCCCAGTAAGGGACACTGAGACCCCAGTAAGGGACATTGAGACCCCAGTAAGGGAGACTGAGACCGCAGTAAGGGACATTGAGACCCCAGTAAGGGAGACTGAGACCGCAGTAAGGGACATTGAGACCGCAGTAAGGGACACTGAGACCCCAGTAAGGGACACTCAGACCCCAGTAAGGGACACTCAGACCCCAGTAAGGGACATTGAGACCCCAGTAAGGGAGACTGAGACCCCAGTAAGGGACATTGAGACCCCAGTAATGAACACTCAGACCCCAGTAAGGGACATTGAGACCCCAGTAAGGGAGACTGAGACCGCAGTAAGGGACATTGAGACCCCAGTAAGGGAGACTGAGACCGCAGTAAGGGACATTGAGACCCCAGTAAGGGACACTCAGACCGCAGTAAGGGACATTGAGACCCCAGTAAGGGACACTCAGACCGCAGTAAGGGACATTGAGACCCCAGTAAGGGACATTGAGACCCCAGTAAGGGACATTGAGACCCCAGTAAGGGACACTGAGACCGCAGTAAGGGACATTGAGACCCCAGTAAGGGACACTCAGACCGCAGTAAGGGACATTGAGACCCCAGTAAGGGACACTGAGACCGCAGTAAGGGACATTGAGTCCCCAGTAAGGGACACTCAGACCGCAGTAAGGGACACTGAGTTGCGAACTTTATCGTCGTTGTTCTCTACTAAATCCTTTCAGCAAAAATATGGCAATATCGCGAAATGATCAAGTATGACACATAGAATGGATGTGCTATCCCCGTTTAAATAAAAACATTCATTTCAGTAGGCCTTTAATCCTTTTGTATGTGGTTTGTACTTTTCTCAACTTTTTTCTAAAAGCCTAACCAGGGACGAGGGTGGCAAATTAGCCTGTGGCTAGAAGTCTTATGTACTTTGACATCGGTTACCTGTGGGTAGCAATGTTTCATTGTACTGTCCCTGTCAAATAAACACATAAATCAATAAAATACCAATCTGTGTGTGTGTGTCAGGTGTTTTGGCGAGGACGCGTGTCTCTCCATCCCGGACGTCAAGGCGGTCGTCGTGGTCCAGCCGCCAAGCGAACCGAGAATCACCATCACAGGATCCAATCGACTCGTCAGGCCTGCCGCTGACCTTCGGAGCCCAGTGGGCGTGGTGCCTTTCAAGGAGCTCCACCTCACCAGTACAGTAATGAAGGGCGACGGCTTCGCTGGATGTGAGACCTTGCAACGTGCAGGAAGTGTCTGCCCCGCAACACTCTTGATTTCCCCACCATTATTCTGTCATGCAGCTCGCAGGCCAGGTGTGACGGAGGTGATGCACAACTTGGACTACTGCGATATCCTGGTGATCGGGGACGAACTGGACCCAGAAAGAGAGAGCCTACTCATCCATCACGGCGCCTTGCTGGGAAAACACCTCGACGCCACCAACTCCACCTCTGGAATATCAATATATGGTATGCATTGTTACCTGCATACACGCCACGCTTAAAGGGGAACTGCACTTTATTTTGGAAGTTTGCCTATCAGTCACAATCGTTATTAGAGACAAGAAGACAAAATATTTTTGTTGTTTTGGCTTCCTAACATTTAAAAATCGTCTCGTTCTTGGTAGCTAGTGAAGTGTATTTCTGGTCTTGTCATCCTCATCTGGACACGGCAATGCGGCTGGATCAAAAGAGACGTCGGAGACGCTTTACTGAACCAAAAGTTGCTTTATTACAAGCGAGTGTCATTATACAGGACTGCAGTACCTGGAGGAGGTCAAGTCAAAATAATTAGAATTAAATTGGGAACAGGTGGGTGCCATGATTGGGTATAAAAGTAGATTCCATGAAATGCTCAGTCATTCACAAACAAGGATGGGGCGAGGGTCACCACTTTGTCAACAAATGCGTGAGCAAATTGTTGAACAGTTTAAGAACAACCTTTCTCAACCAGCTATTGCAAGGAATTTAGGGATTTCACCATCTACGCTCCGTAATATCATCAAAGGGTTCAGAGAATCTGGAGAAATCACTGCACGTAAGCAGCTACGCCCGTGACCTTCCATCCCTCAGGCTGTACTGCATCAACAAGCGACATCAGTGTGTAAAGGATATCACCACATGGGCTCAGGAACACTTCAGAAACCCACTGTCAGTAACTACAGTTGGTCGCTACATCTGTAAGTGCAAGTTAAAACTCTCCTATGCAAGGCGAAAACCGTTTATCAACAACACCCAGAAACGCAGTCGGCTTCGCTGGGCCTGAGCTCATCTAAGATGGACTGAGACAAAGTGGAAAAGTGTTCTGTGGTCTGACGAGTCCACATTTCAAATGGTTTTTGGAAACTGTGGACGTCGTGTCCTCCGGACCAAAGAGGAAAAGAACCATCCGGATTGTTATAGGCGCAAAGTGTAAAAGCCAGCATGTGTGATGGTATGGGGGTGTATTAGTGCCCAAGACATGGGTAACTTACACATCTGTGAAGGCACCATTAATGCTGAATGGTACATACAGGTTTTGGAGCAACATATGCTGCCATCCAAGCAACGTTACCATGGACGCCCCTGCTTATTTCAGCAAGACAATGCCAAGCCACGTGTTACATCAACGTGGCTTCATAGTAAAAGAGTGCGGGTACTAGACTGGCCTGCCTGTAGTCCAGACCTGTCTCCCATTGAAAATGTGTGGCGCATTATGAAGCCTAAAATAGCACAAGGGAGACCCCCGGACTGTTGAACAACTTAAGCTGTACATCAAGCAAGAATGGGAAAGAATTCCACCTGAGAAGCTTCAAAAATGTGTCTCCTCAGTTCCCAAACCTTTACTGAGTGTTGTTAAAAGGACAGGCCATGTAACACAGTGGTGAACATGCCCTTTCCCAACTACTTTGGCACGTGTTGCAGCCATGAAATTCTAAGTTAATTATTATTTGCAAAAAAAAAAAAAAGTTTATGAGTTTGAACATCAAATATGTTGTCTTTGTAGCATATTCAACTGAATATGGGTTGAAAAGGATTTGCAAATCATTGTATTCCGTTTATATTTACATCTAACACAACTTCCCAACTCATATGGAAACGGGGTTTGTACACTAAAGGAGCAGGGAAGCGAGGAAGCAGCAGACCACTCCATGACGTAAACATCTCGTCGTCTTTCGTAAAATCTTGCACTCTTCCGCCCTTCTTGATTTCCTCTCCGGGAACTCTGAAGAAACCTTCTTCCTTTTCGCGTTTTGAAAATGGCGCCGAGTACCCAATGAGAAACAGACGCTGGCTTGACCACCGCTCATATCTAATGAGGTGGATGTGACGTCATGTGAATCCAAGCAATACCCCGAAACATTTTCTCACAAGTTTCGTCTACTTTTATGTATTTTTGTAAGTCTTTGATATGTGTATTATTGTTTACCAGTATATATTGGATGTTGTTTTAAATATAGATGCAAGCCGCACGGTGAAAAGAGTGGTTAGCATGTTAGCCTCACAGTCAGATGGGTTTAAAATCCCCACTTGTGTGTATGTGTGTTTTAGGTGTGGACTCCATGGCCCACTACGAGCAGGCACTGCGTCAGGTGCGCTACAGGAACTGGCGACCTGCCACCTTGACTGAAAGACGGTTCAGACTCACCTGCTCTGAACTCAACGGTCGTTACACCAGCAACGAGTTCATCCTGGAGGTTCCTCTTCCTGTTTTTTCAGCACAACTCAACCTTTTTGTAGCCCTCATCCTTTCATTTAGCTCCCAAATGGCTTTATATCCTGCTGATGCTCCAGTGGCTCATTTTCTGTTGTCTCACTTTTACACACACACACACACACACACACACTTTTGTATTTGTTACCTTCTTGAGACCTCCGAAAGATGCCTCCCTCTTTAGGACCACCCTTTCTAGATGTATAAAGATGTGTATTTACAACATTAATAATATATAAATACTATGCACATATAAAAAAGCTTGTTGTGAAAAAGGAGTTGGAATTTCACAAGAAAAAGGTCACAATTTCACAAGAAAAACTTACAATTTTTGCAGTATTATATTAAAAGTCATAATTTTACTCAACGCAAGTCAACATTTTACAAGAAAAACTGAACGTTTGTGCAATATTATGATAAAAATTGGAATTTTACTCAATAACAGTCCTAATTTTACAAGAAAAGCTTAAAATGTTGGCCATTTTATGAAAACAGTCGTAATTTTACTTGACAAAAGTCACAATTTTATAAGAACACATTAAAATGTTGGCAATATTGGAATTTCACTTGGCAAAATTATGACAAAAGTCATAATTTTACTCAAAAAATTACACTATTTTACATAAAAGTGTAATAATTTTACGAGAAAATATTGCAATTTTACAGAAACAGGAAGAATATGAGAAATTGTTCCCAATTTTATAAGAAAAAAGTCGACACATTGTGAGAAAAAGACTGCTGTTATTAAATTTTTTTTCGTTGAATTTTTTGTTTGTAATTGGTTTTTAATCTTCATTATTTACTTCGTTATTACAGTATGTGTCTATATAAATATATATTTGTATTTTTATTATTTTGGCCAAAGAGGGAGCACTTTAAATGTTTACACCCACTTGTTATTTCATATGTTGACCAGAGGGGGAGCACTTTTAAAAGCGACACACAGTCAATTTGAAAAATCCCTCCTTTTTGGGACCACCCTCATTTTGATAGATGTCACCAGCAGGGGGTGCTAATGAGACATTCTCTATTAGATGCAATGTTATTGGGACCATGATTTATGTCATCCCTTGTTCACACCTCCTCATATGGAAGATACTTTTCCTTCTTCATGTCTCAAGAAGGCTGGAAATACAAGACCACACACACACACACACACACACACACACACACACACACACAGTTCCAAACAAGTGTTGTTGTGCTTCTACTTCAGGTCAGTGTTCTTCACCACTTGAAGCCCGTGGAACATGTCAATCACATGGCTGCTCAGCCACAGTACCTGAGACCCGTCCATCACCCACTCATGATACACGCTCTTAATGCCCACATGTCCGGTAAGACACACACACACACACACACACACACACACACACACACACACACACACACACACACACACACACTACAGACTGTGCCTTACGCATAAAAAAAAACTACTTTTCTTGTCATGTTGTTATTAATAAACTGCCAAAATGTGATAGTTGACATAAATGTATCTCATCGTGTTTATTGTCGTACTGTGAGACACAATGTAGTCCTCCTTGTTCCAATTGGCCACAGTTTCACTTTAGGATCTTTTTTTTCCCAAGTTTAAAGGCCTACTGAAAGCCACTACTACCGACCACGCAGTCTGATAGTTTATATATTAATGATGAAATCTTAACATTGCAACACATGCCAATACGGCCGGGTTAACTTATAAAGTGACATTTTAAATTTCCCGCTAAACTTCCGGTTGAAAACGTCTATGTATGATGACGTATGCGCGTGACGTCAACAGTTGAAACGGAAGTATTCGGACACATTGAATCCAATACAAAAAGCTCTGTTTTCATCGCAAAATTCCACAGTATTCTGGACATCTGTGTTGGTGAATCTTTTGCAATTTGTTTAATGAACAATGGAGACCGCAAAGAAGAAAGTTGTAGGTGGGATCAGTGTATTAGCGGCTGGTTGCAGCAACACAACCAGGAGGACTTTGACTTGGATAGCAGACGCGCTATCCGACGCTAGCCGCTGACCGCACGGATGATCGGGTGAAGTACTTCGTCGCTCCGTCGATCGCTGGAACGCAGGTGAGCACGGGTGTTGATGAGCAGATGAGGGCTGGCTGGCGTAGGTGGATAGCTAATGTTTTTAGCATAGCTCTGTGAGGTCCCATTGCTAAGTTAGCTTCAATGGCGTCGTTAGCAACAGCATTGTTAAGCTTCGCCAGGCTGGAAAGAATTAACCGTGTATTTACATGTCCATGGTTTAATAGTATTGTTGATCTTCTGTCTATCCTTCCAGTCAGGGGCTTATTTATTTAGTTTCTATATGCAGTTAAGCCCGATGCTATCACGTTAGCTCTGTAGCTAAAGTGCTTCGCCGATGTATTGTCGTGGAGATAAAAGTCACTGTGAATGTCCATTTCACGTTCTCGACTCTCATTTTCAAGAGGATATAGTATCTGAGGTGGTTTCAAATACAAATCCGTGATCCACAATAGAAAAAGGAGAAAGTGTGGAATCCAATGAGCCAGCTTGTACCTAAGTTACGGTCAGAGCGAAAAAAGATATGTCTTGCACTGCATTCTAGTCATTCACTCTAACGTTCCTCATCCACGAATCTTTTATCCTCGCTCAAATTAATGGGGAAATCGTCGCTTTCTCGGTCCGAATCCCTCTCGCTGCTGGTGTAAACAATGGGGAATTGTGAGAAGTCTTTCCTCTGGTGACGTCACGCTACTTCCGGTAGGGGCAAGGCTTTTTTTTATCAGATACCAAAAGTTACGAACTTTATCGTCGTTGTTCTATACTAAATCCTTTCAGCAAAAATATTGCAATATCGCGAAATGATCAAGAATGACACATAGAATGGATCTGCTATCCCCGTTTAAATAAAAAAAATTCATTTCAGTAGGCCTTGAAGGGGAACTACGGTACACTTTTTGGGGGAATTTTGCCTATAGTTCACAATCATTATTGAGAGGTATGGCAATGGATGGATTAATAAAATAATGCATTCTAAATATTAAATGAACGTAATTAAAAGTCCGCTGACAGCAAAGTCAATGGAAGCGTCACTATTCCGCACATAAAATCCAATAAACAAGCATTCAAAAAGCTTTAACAATACTCCATTTACATTTAGTGACTTGTATATTAACAAGTATTAGTGATATTGTTATAGGGTTGTCCTGATACCAAAATGTATTTTGATACTTTTCTAAGTCAAAGGGGACCAAAAAAATATCATTATCGGCTATATTTGAACAAAAAATCTTAGGATACATGAAACATATGTTTATTATTGCAATTTAGTCCTTAAATAAAATAATGAACATACAAGACAACTTGTCTTTTAGTAGTAAGTAAACAAACAAAGATTCCTAATTAGTCTGCTGACATATGCAGAAACATTTTGTGTCATTTATACACCTATTATGTTGTCTACATTATAAAAAACAAACTGTAAATGGATTATTAATCTACTTGTTCATTTACTGTAAATATCTGCTTACTTTCTCTTTTAACATGTTCTATCTACACTTCTGCTAAAATGTAATAATCACTTATTCTTCTCTTCTTTGATACTTTACATTAGTTTTGGATGATACCACAAATTTAGGTATCGATCTGATACCAAGTAGTTACAGGATCATACATTGGTCATATTCAAAGTCCTCATGTGTCCAGGGACATATTTACTGACTTTATAAACATAATATACATTTTTTTTTAAAACGAAAAAAAGATTTTGTGATGCTAAAAAATATCGATGTAATCATAGTAGTATCGACTGGATAAGCTGCTGTACCTGGTATCATTACAGTGGATGTCAGGTGTAGATCCACCCATGGCGTTTGTTTACATTGTGACGCCGGTGAGCTACGGTGTGTAGTGAAGCATGTTTAGCTATTCCTTGTCCTCCAGTGATAATAATAATTGTAAGAAACGTACTTTATTTGTCTCCATGGAGGCCAGGATTAGTGATTTAGACGTAGCTAAAACGCTGCCGACGGCGGATGGATGTTAGCTGCTAGCTAGCTAGCCATGTCTTAAAGCACCTCTTCCTGAGGGTGTTTCAGTGTTATAACTTCACCTTTATCTTGACTTTTTATACCAAAATGCGTCCATTCTCCCTTTTCTGTCTACACACTGTGTCTGCTTGTAAGTACTCTGTGTGCGCGCGCTGCCGAACATGCTCCTCTGCTCGTAAAACCAGCAATGTCATGACGTGACGACGCGCCGTCATGCCCGTTAAAAAAAAAAAAAAAGGGTACTTTTTAGAGGCAGTATAGTACCGAATATGATTATTAGTATCGCGGTACTATACTAGTACCGGTACACCGTACAACCCTATTTGTCAAAATAAAGCCATTTTTTTGTGGTCCCTTTTATTTAGAAAAGTATCATATGTTGGTATCGGTACCAAAATGTCGGTATCAGTACAACCCTAAACAATACTGTATTTTCAAGTTGGTCATTAAGGTGGTACTTGGAGAGAAAATTGTTTGGTGACAAAAGTTTGAGAAGCACTCTTCTAACGTTTGTACAACTTTGAGGATATCTCTTTTTAGTGTACGCTTGCACGTTTCCCAGAGCATTTAAATCACACACCCCTAGCGCGCATGTCAACTTGTCCCTCGTGTCCCAGGACCCGCCCCTCCAGCAGCCACGGTCGTTATCGTGGTGTGTATCGCCGCCCTGGTGGTGATGGTGGTGATCGGCGTGTACAGAATCCACGCCACTCACCAGGAGGGCTCCAGGGAGGAAGAGGAGGACGCAAAAGAGGCCGAGGTGGACTGGGACAAGTCTGCACTCACCATCACTGTAAACCCCATGGAGGTAACACCTGCTCCTGATACCACATCTTTATGCTCTGGTATCCATTCTCTAACCTAAATATTGATACTTTTGACAAGTTTTGTTTTTTTTAAATGCTAAAAACACATATTGTGTTAGCTTTGTATCATTGATGACTAAGTATGTTATTATCAATTATTAGTTAGAACATTTCAGTTTTGTTTTGCTCTTTTTTTCTTACATTTTTACTGTTTTTTCATATGTTAGAATAGAATAAAATAATAATAATATATGATTGCGTAACTGCATAACCTAGCGCAGGAGTCACCAACGCGGTGCCCGCGGGCACCAGGTAGCCCGTAAGGACCAGATGAGTCGCCCGCTGGCCTGTTCTAAAAATAGCAGCACTTACCAGTGAGCTGCCTCTATTTTTTATATGGTATTTATTTACTAGTGTGACAGTCCTAACTGTCGTGCGGGTTCTCAGGACCATCCAGGGAAGACATTGCCGTGAGACGGTTTAGACTTCTTTATTATTTTAATCACAGTCTTTTGCGTGCTTTTCAGCAGCTGCCTTTTTTCTCACGTGAGCACACGAATGGTTTCCTCCCGTCCGCCGTCTTTCTCCGTCTCCTCCCTTGATGTTCACGTCTCTCGCCCTTTTATACGGTCCGAGAGGGTGATTGCACTGTCCACAGCTGCGCGCTCCACGCACCTTATGCTGATTGCCGCGTCGCTCCCAGCGCGCCCCGCCTTGCCGCTCGCTCGTCCACGCCTCCTCGCCGCCATCTTGGAGCGGGCGCCGTCGGTCCGCCGGCCCCGCCTCCCCACAACTAGCAAGCTGGTCTCGCTTTGCTCGACATTTTTAATTCTAAGAGAGACAAAACTCAAACAGAATTTGAAAATCCAAGAAAATATTTGAAAGACGGTCTTCACTTGTTTAAATAAATTCATTTATTTTTTTACTTTGCTTCTTATAACTTTCAGAAAGACAATTTTAGAGAAAAAATACAACCTTAAAAATGATTTTAGGATTTTTAAACACATATACCTTTTTACCTTTTAAATTCCTTCCTCTTCTTTCCTGACAATTTAAATCAATGTTCAAGTATTTTTTTTTTTTATTGTAAAGAATAATAAATACATTTTAATTTAATTCTTCATTTTAGCTTCTGTTTTTTCGACGAAGAATATTTGTGAAATATTTCTTCAAACTTATTATGATTAAAATTTTTAAAAATTATTCTGACAAATCTACAAAATCTGTAGAATCAAATTTAAATCTTATTTCAAAGTCTTTTGAATTTCTTTTAAAATTTTTGTTCTGGAAAATCCAGAAGAAATAATGATTTGTCTTTGTTAGAAATATACCTTGGTCCAATTTGTTATATATTCTAACAAAGTGCAGATTGGATTTTAACCTATTTAAAACATGTCATCAAAATTCTAAAATAAATCTTAATCAGGAAAAATTACTAATGATGTTCCATAAATTATTTTTTTTATTTTACATGAGTTATTATTTGTACAAACATGGTGCAAAGTAATTCATGATTTGTTAAAAAAAAATGTTAGTGGCTAGCTAGTTAAAATGGGATATTGTGATTTCACAAGACTGTCTTAGAAGTCATCATTTGAAAATGTTCAATTTGAAAAATGTGCACTTAGAGAAAATATAAAAATAAAGTGTTGCATATTGATATTTATCTGTTTCTATATATATTTAATGTGAGAAATCATTAAGATGATCAGTGTTTCCACAAAGATAAATATAATTAATTATTAATAATAACATAGAGTTAAAGGTAAATTGAGCAAATTGGCTATTTCTGGCAATTTATTTAAGTGTGTATCAAACTGGTAGCCCTTCGATTAATCAGTACCCAAGAAGTAGCTCTTGGTTTCAAAAAGGTTGGTGACCCCTGACCTAGTGTGTCAAAAATGATGCCTGTACAAAAATATTAATGTTTAGTTACATATTTAACTGTGTTTATTATTAATGTTATACTTTTTCAAATTGATTACTTCATAAGTTAGTGGTTTTTTAATTTTTAAATAACTAACTAAATTTGTTTTAATTTTAAATATATATTATTTGTATTTTTAGAGCTTCTAATATTTTAGACCAGTGGTGTCTAAACTTTTTATATAAGAAAACATGCTAAAAACAGTTATATATTTAAAGACAAAACATTGTGTTATAGGTAACTAAGTATATTATTATTAATAATATAAACATATGTATTAATAATATAAAAATATTTATAATAAAAAATTTCAGTTTTTCTCATTACATTCTGATTTTTCTCTTTTTTCTTACATTTTTACTGTAGTTTTTCCCATGTAATAATAGAATAGAATGATAATAATACTAATATATGATTGCGTAACTTCATAACCTAGTATGTCAAAAAATATGCCTGTACAAAACTATCAATGTTCAGTTACACATTTTACTGTTTTTGTTATTATTGTTATACATTTTCAAATTGATTATTTCATAAATTAGTATGATTTTACTTTGTAATTAACTAACTAACTTTGTTTATATTTTTGGTATATTTTATTTATATTCTTAGAGCTTCTAATATTTTAGATCAAGGGTGTCTAAACTTTTTTATTTTACAAAAAAAATGCTAAAAACAGTTATTTATTTAAAGACAAAACATTGTGTTGTATGTGACTGAGTATATTATTAATAGTTTTATTAATAATTTTAATTGTTTATTATTATTGTTATTTTTTTCTGTCTCCACACTGTGTCTGCTTGTAAGTACTCTGTGTGCGCGCGCTGCCGAACATGCTCCTCTGCTCGTAAAACCAGCAATGTCATTTTTATTTTACAAAAAAAATGCTAAAAACAGTTATTTATTTAAAGACAAAACATTGTGTTATAGGTGACTGAGTATATTATTAATAGTTTTATTAATAATTTTAACTGATTATTATTATTGTTATTATTTTTCAAATTTTCAAATCAAAAATTTCAGTTTTTCTCATTACATTCCAATTTTGGTCTTTTTTCTTACATGTTTACTGTTGTTTTTTCCCATGTAAGAATAGAATAAAATGATAATAATACTAATATATGATTGCGTAACTGCATAACCTAGTATGTCAAAAAATATGCCCATACAAAAATATTAATATTCAGTTACATATTTAAATGTTTATTATTAATGTTATAATTTTTCAAACTGATTACTTCATAAATTAGTATTATTTTAGTTTTTAATTAACTAACTAAATGTTGTTTATAGTTTAAGTATATATTATTTATATTTTGAGAGCTTCTAATATTTTAGACCAGGGGTGTCCAAACTTTTTATATAAATAAAAAAAAAATGCTAAAAACAGTTATTTATTTAAAGACAAAACATTGTGTTATTGGTGACTCAGTATATTATTATTAGTTTAAACATATCAGTTTGTCTCGTTAAATTCCCATATTTTCTCTTTTTTCTTACATTTTTACTGTTGTTTTTTCCCATGTAAGAACAGAATACAATAATAATAATAATAATATATGATTGTGTAACTGCATAACCTGGAGTGTCAAAAAATATGCCTGTACAAAAATACTAATGTTCAGTTACACATTTTACAGTGTTTATTATTATTGTTATAATTTTTTCGGATTACGTCATAAGTTAGTATTATTTTAGTTTTTAATTAAATAACTAAACTTTGTTTATATTTTAAGAATATTTTATTTCCATTTTAGAGCTTCTAATATTTTAGACCAGAGGTGTCCAAACTTTTTTATTTAAATTTTTTTTTGCTAAAAACAGTTATATATTTAAAGACAAAACATTGTGTTATAAGTTACTAAGAACATTATTATTAGTTTAATTATTTTTTCTTACATTTTTACTGTTGTTGTTTCCCATGTAAGGATAGAATAAAATAATATTAATATATGATTGCGTAACTGCACAACCTAGTGTGTCAAAAATTATGCAAAAATATCAATGTTCAGTTACATATTTAACTGTGTTTATCATTTTTGTTATCATTTTTCAAATTGATTACTTCATAATTTATTTTTATTTTTAATTAACTAACTAAACTTTGTTTATATTTTAAGTAAATTCTATTTCTATTTTTAGATCTTCTAATATTTTAGATCAAGGGTGTCCAAACTTCTTTATGAAAAAAAAAAAATGCTAAAAACAGTTATATATTTAAAGACATTGTGTTATAGGTGACTAAGTATATTACTGTTAGTTTGAAAAGGGCGTTTTTTTTCTCATTACATTACGATTTTGTTCTCTTTTTTCTTACGTTTGTACTATTGTTTTTTTTATGTTTTTCATTGAAAACACACAACTTGTTCAACTTTAGCTGACACATTAGGTATATTTGCACAAAGTATCTGGTCTGTATCGCCAATACTCTGTATCGCACATCACGAACACCTGCAGAAAACTCTCACTTGTGTGAACAACACTGAAATGTGTTATGTTGTTTTTTTCCCCCCCAGAACGTGAAAGGAGCTCAGGCTCCTCGTGAAGAGGCGAGCGGAGGGCAGTGCGGGGAGGAGGAAGACGACGGAGAAGATGTGGGAGGAATGGCGAGCGCAGAGTCGGATAACAGCGACGAGGAGGAGGAAGGGCAGATGGGAATGGCGAAGGAGCAGAAGTGGGACAGTTCCTTCATGACATACTGACCACACACACACACTGATAAGAAAATATACCTGCACATAAACACACTCAATAATCATTCTGTAGTCTCTCTTCACACTCATTTCCAATCAGACATCTCCCCCTGCTGGACAGAGCTGAAACCGCAGCCTGACTGCTCCATCTTATGTTCAGCATTCATGACCCAGCATGGTGTCAAAGGTCATAGTGCTCCTTCTTTTCCTTTGATATTTGCAATGAAAATGGTCACGTCAGATTACTTTTCTATTCTTTATTTTTCAAGATGGTGAAAGACAATATCACACGTATCAGTCCATGAACAATGCACTTATTCGGAAATATTATCTTGTTTTACAAACCCCGTTTCCATATGAGTTGGGGAATTGTGTTAGATGTAAATATAAACGGAATACAATGATTTGCAAATCCTTTTCAACCCATATTCAATTGAATGCACTACAAAGACAACATATTTGATGTTCAAACTCAAACTTTTTTTTTTTTTTTGCAAATAATAATTAACTTAGAATTTCATGGCTGCAACACGTGCCAAAGTAGTTGGGAAAGGGCATGTTCACCACTGTGTTACATGGCCTTTCCTTTTAACAACACTCAGTAAAGGTTTGGGAACTGAGGAGACACATTTTTGAAGCTTCTCAGGTGGAATTATTTCCCATTCTTGCTTGATGTACAGCTTAAGTTGTTCAACAGTCCGGGGGTCTCCCTTGTGCTATTTTAGGCTTCATAACGCGCCACACATTTTCAATGGGAGACAGGTCTGGACTACAGGCAGGCCAGTCTAGTACCCGCACTCTTTTACTATGAAGCCACGTTGATGTAACACGTGGCTTGGCATTGTCTTGCTGAAATAAGCAGGGGTGTCCATGGTAACGTTGCTTGGATGGCAACATATGTTGCTCCAAAAGCTGTATGTACCTTTCAGCATTAATGGCGCCTTCACAGATGTGTAAGTTACCCATGTCTTGGGCACTAATACACCCCCATACCATCACAGATACTGGCTTTTTAACTTTGCGCCTAGAACAATCCGGATGGTTCTTTTCCTCTTTGGTCCGGAGGACACGACGTCCACAGTTTCCAAAAACCATTTGAAATGTGGACTCGTCAGACCACAGAACACTTTTCCACTCTGTATCAGTCCATCTTAGATGAGCTCAGGCCCAGCGAAGCCGACGGCGTTTCTGGGTGTTGTTGATAAACGGTTTTCGCCTTGCATAGGAGAGTTTTAACTTGCACTTACAGATGTAGCGACCAACTGTAGTTACTGACAGTGGGTTTCTGAAGTGTTCCTGAGCCCATGTGGTGATATCCTTTACACACTGATGTCGCTTGTTGATGCAGTACAGCCTGAGAGATGGAAGGTCACGGGCTTAGCTGCTTACGTGCAGTGATTTCTCCAGATTCTCTGAACCCTTTGATGATATTACGGAGCGTAGATGGTGAAATCCCTAAATTCCTTGCAATAGCTGGTTGAGAAAGGTTTTTCTTAAACTGTTCAACAGTTTGCTCACGCATTTGTTGACAAAGTGGTGACCCTCGCCCCATCCTTGTTTGTGAATGACTGAGCATTTCATGGAATCTACTTTTATACCCAATCATGGCACCCACCTGTTCCCAATTTGGGATGTTCCAAATAAGTGTTTGATGAGCATTCCTCAACTTTATCAGTATTTATTGCCACCTTTCCCAACTTCTTTGTCAAGCGTTGCTGGCATCATATTCTAAAGTTAATGACTTTTTGCAAAAAAAAAAAAAGTTTATCAGTTTGAACATCAAATATGTTGTCTTTGTAGCATATTCAACTGAATATGGGTTGAAAATGATTTGCAAATCATTGTATTCCGTTTATATTTACATCTAACACAATTTCCCAACTCATATGGAAACGGGGTTTGTAGATTGTTGTATTCCACATGACCTGTGAGGAAGATAGCAGCTAACTTTGGCTTTTAGAGTAGTTTGTAACGCGGTGGATGAGTTGGTGTGTCCACTTTTTCATTTTAGCAGAAACCTTTGTGCACTTACTGTATCTCCAAACGCCCACCCACCAAAACAACAACAACAACCTTTTGCGTAACTACTGGCAAACAGAAACATATTTTTGTTACGGTGAATAAAAAGGACAGAACAGGACTATTTGTGCAGGGTTGTTATCCTTTATGTGGAAATAATTATCATTATTCCATTAAATACAAATTAAATGTTAAATAATAATAATGTAACCTATTTTCTTCTTCGCTTTTTTCTCTTTGACGAGGAAAGTTAATTAATAATACACTAAATTCCTCATTTATGATAGACATTATTACCTTAACCTTAATGATCCAATCACAGAGTAGTTCTCGTACGCCCTTGTTGACCTGCCTGTGACGTCATCACTGTGCGACAGCCGTCCTCGTCATTCGTCATGTGTGCTTCTGACGGAGCAAAATAACTTTTACATTCAAACAAACAAAAAACTACCTTGTAAAGAAGGAGTTCAAGACAGTTGTTTTATATATATATATATGTTTCCTTTTTTTGCTTATTTGTAAACAAACGGTCTCCCTCTGTAGTGGTCCTAACCCACTGCTTTATGTATATTGACCAATAAAGACTGTAGACTCTACTTGTTTGTCTCACCTTTTTTTGTCAATCACGTTTTCGTTGAATTTCTTTGCTCCGATATGTAAATGTAACATTTATTTACAGATGTAAGACTGCCGACGAGAGAACGCTGTACAGGAAGTGCTTCGATTGCGCGCCTGAACGTAATAAGCCACGCCCCCACCTGAAGCCTACTGGTATTGGCTGCTGTGACGCGAGAAATTGGGCCGCCATCTTGAAGTGGTGATGAGGAGCCGGCGAGCAGCCTAAACTGACAGTTGACAGGTAGAAAACAAAGTGTTCCTGCTCAAATGAGCGGACAGTTGAAAATAGAAATCGGGGGATTACTTTTCACATGGAAGATTTAACATTAACGCACTATTGGTTGTATTTTGTGAAAATAATATTACCACAGAGTTGAGAAGGAGCAAAGATCTTCAATAGTACTGAAATCGTAGCCGCTAGCAAACAAGAGTATGGCCATAATAGAATTGCTTGTCAATGAAATTAATTACGTTTAAAAACTTCATACTTGAATAACATAAAGTTGAAATAAATGATAAAGATTGTAAAAGCCAACAGGGGTAAAAGTTAGGACCACAATCCAGATTGTGTAGGGGGCAGCCGGTAGCTAATTGCTTTGTAGAAGTCGGAAACAGCGGGAGGCATAGTCAAGGTAAAATTGAGTCTAAAGCTTAAACCAAAAATAAACAAAAGGCGAGTGCCCCTAAGAAAAGTAATTTAAGCTCAGGGAAGGCTATGCAGAACAAAACTAAAACTGAACTGGCTACAAAGTAAACAAAAACAGAATGCTGGACAACAGCAAAGACTTACTGTGGAGCAAAGACGGCGTCCACAAAGTACATCCGAACATGACATGACAGTCAACAATGTCCCCACAAAGAAGGATAAAAACAACTAAAATCTTCTTGATTGCTAAAACAAAGTAGATGTTGGAAATATCGCTCAATGGAAAACATGAAACTGCTACAGGAAAATACCAAAAAGAGAAAAGGCCATTAAAATAGGAGCGCAAGACAAGAACTAAAACACTACACACATGAAAACAGCAAAAAAAACCTCCAAATAAGTCACAGTGACAGTACACCTACTTTGAGACAAGAGCTACAGTATAGTGATGCAAGCTTGGTTATGCTTTAAAGTCATATCCAACAATTGCGACAACGACTTTTTACTGTCAAATGAGTTTTGTTTTTTAATGATGTCTGCTGGTGGTGTGCCTCCGCATTTTTTCAACGCAAAAAATGTGCCTTGGCTCAAAATCGGTTGAAAAACACTGAATTAGACAATCAGATGGACAGTGGCTATACAGTATTATACAAGTCTAAATTTAGTCTCGCTTTCCAACCCAATTTTGTGTAGCCCACCTTCGTGAAATGTGTCATTTGTCTTTTGTGTGTCATCATGCCTTCAGTGTGCTTATTGTAAATAGTTCTCTGCAAACCTATGAAATGTTCTATTTTGTCTTCATTGTTTTGTCAGACCAGAATGCTTCATTTGGATGTGAAAATCACAAATAAATCTTCTGGGGGAGGATGACCCCCCTACAGGGGTTTGGTTTACAAACTTTCAGCCCCACCTAATACAAAATTCACCAGCCGCCACAGATTATTATATAGTCTCATTTTAGGCAAAGTATAAAACAATACTTTCTTAACAGTATAATTGTAACCAGGAATAAGTCTTCAAGTAACAATATTCAAAAACTAACATTGTTGGGTAAGACAGAATTTGGTTTTATTCTGAATCCAGTGAAACAGATTGGTGGTTTTAGCTGATATAAAGACTCTCAGGTGTTTATATATGTTTATGTTTAAGTACTTGGTGGCCCCTTTATCCAAAGCGACATACATAAAAAATACATATAAAGCAATCACTGCAAACATGATCATTTAAGGGAAGAATGTAATACAAAATATCAATACAAAGTTCAAGACAGAATAGACTCTCTGCTGCTGCAGCAACAGAGATACAGTCTATATAGGTCCCTAAGAAATATAGATATCTAATGTATTCATACATTGTTTATGTAGGATATATGCATGTATATATAACCTAATCATATTGTTTATTCAATTTAAAAAAATAGCTGACCCTTCTCTGGGATTATATTCCCAGTTTTGATCTGGGACGTCTGGTCACTTATAGCATATAATAATATTCTATTACTGTTAAGCAAACTATGAATAATGAAACACGCCAAAACATGTGTCCTTTATCATAGCTACACGAATGACAAAAAAACTGCGTGAAAATCAGTGGTATTCAGTGAGGTAAGATTAATTAAATGCGCTGACAGTTCATTGCTCCTGCCAAATGAATTGCACTGAGTGGGGCGGATCACCACTCCAAGATGGCGGCCCCGCGTCTTGTCAGCGCCAGTAGGCAGTAGCGCTCGATGCTGCGTACCCTTAGAAGATGTCAATGGTGAGGCCTGGGTCCTATAGGAGGGTTGCATATGACTTCACATCCGGGGGCCGGTACCGGTCCGTGACGCATTTGGTGTCACAGAAACATCAATTAATTTACAAAAATACTTTTCTCCAACTTAAAGGCCTACTGAAATGATTTTTATTTATTTAAACGGGGATAGCATATCCATTCTATGTGTCATACTTGATCATTTCGCGATATTGCCGTATTTTTGCTGAAAGGATTTAGTAGAGAACATCGACGATAAAGTTGCAACTTTTGGTCGCTGATAAAAAAAAGCCTTGCCTGTACCGGAAGTAGCGTGACGTCACAGGTTGAAAGGCTCCTCACATTTCCCCATTGTTTTCAATGCAGCTAGAGCGATTCGGACCGAGAAAGCGACGATTACCCCATTAATTTGAGCGAGGATGAAAGATTCGTGGATGAGGGACGTTAGAGTGAAGGAATAGAGTGCAGTGCAAGACATATCTTTTTTCGCTCTGACCGTAACTTAGGTACAAGCTGTCTCATTGGATTCCACACTCTCTCCTTTTTCTATTGTGGATCACCGATTTGTATTTTAAACCACCTCGGATACTATATCCTCTTGAAAATGAGAGTCGAGAACGCGAAATGGACATTGGCAGTGACTTTTATCTCCACTACAATACATCGGCGAAACACTTTAGCTACGGAGCTAACGTGATAGCATCGTGCTTAACTGCATATAGAAACAAAAGAAATAAACCCCTGACTGGAAGGATAGATAGAAAATCAACAATACTATTAAACCATGGACATGTAACTACACGGTTAATGCTTTCCAGCCTGGCGAAGCTTAACAATGCTGTTGCTAATGACGCCATTGAAGCTAACTTAGCAACCGGACCTCACAGAGCTATGCTAAAAACATTAGCTATCCACCTACGCCAGCCAGCCCTCATCTGCTCATCAACACCCGTGCTCACCTGCGTTCCAGCGATCGACGGTGCGACGAAGGACTTCACCCGATCACAGATGCGGTCGGCGGCCCGGAGATGGAGGAAGTTAAGGTGAGTTCGGCGGCTAGCGCGTCTGCTATCCATCTCAAAGTCCTCCTGGTTGTGTTGCTGTAGTCCGCCGATAATACACCGATCCCACCTACAACTTTCTTCTTTGCAGTCTTCATTGTTCATTAAACAAATTGCAAAAGATTCACCAACACAGATGTCCAGAATACTGTGGAATTTTGAGATGAAAACAGAGTTTTTTGTATAGGATTCAATGTATCCGCATACTTCCGTTTCAACGATTGACGTCACTCGCATACGTCATCACACATAGACATTTTCAACCAGAAGTTTCGCGGGAAATATAAAATTGCACTTTATAAGTTAACCCGGCCGTATTGGCATGTGTTGCAATGTTAAGATTTCATCATTGATATATAAACTATCAGACTGCGTGGTCGGTAGTAGTGGCTTTCAGTAGGCCTTTAACTTTGGCCTGTCCCACTTAACACACCAATAAGCTTGTTAATAGATATATATTACAACTCCTCTGTTATAGTACATGTGGACAATGCACATTAATGGACATATAAAATGTTAACGTGCCAAGATTGTAGCCAAAGGCTACTTTTTTTTTATGTTTTAATCTGCCACACGTAGAAAGCCGGTCCGTGAAAATAATGCAAACATTAAACTAGTCCCTGGTGGAAAAAAGGTTGGCTTAATTGACATGATGGTTAATTATTTGTGCAGGGTTATTATCCTTTATGTGGAAATGTTTATCATTATTCCATTTAATACAAATCAAATGTTAAATAATATTAATAATGCAACCTTTTTTTTTTTTTAAATAAATCTTTATATATAATATGCAACATTTACATGAAAGCAGATACATAATAATACTCAAAACAAGTACAAAAACAGTACAAAACAGCGACAGGGGGTTGTAAACTCAATAAAGTAGAATGCAAAATATATATTTGTAACAAAGTGTAAAGCGATTGGCTGATTGATTGAGACTTTTATTAGTAGGTTGCGCAGTGAAGTACATATTCCGTACAATTGACCACTAAATGGTAACACCCGAATAAGTTTTTCAACTTGTTTAAGTCAGGGTCCACTTAAATTGATTCATGATACAGATATATACTATCATCATAAAACAGTCATCACACAAGATAATCACATTGAATTATTTACATTATTTACTTACACAAGTTCTGTAAATAATCCAATAGTTTTCACAGCTTTTTGGTTGTCAGAGGTAGAAAGCGTTTTAAAGTAAAGTTCTCATTCTTTTTTAAAGGCACAAGAAACAGGTCGGGTATTGAGAAACTTACCTTTATGAATATAAAACTTAGCCAATAGTATAATGAGGTTGCAAAGGGAAAAAAAATCATTTACATTTGTTTTTTTCATGCAGTGTAAATCCAATAATAATGTAACCTATTTTTTTTATTTTTTTATTTTTTTAAAATGTATTTATTATTTAAATAAATAAATGATAAATGGGTTATACTTGTATAGCGCTTTTCTACCTTCAAGGTACTCAAAGCACTTTGACAGTATTTCCACATTCACCCATTCACACACACATTCACACACTGATGGCGGGAGCTGCCATGCAAGGCGCAAGGGTGAAGTGTCTTGCCCAAGGACACAACGGACGTGACTAGGATGGTAGAAGGTGGGGATTGAACCCCAGTAACCAGCAACCCTCCGATTGCTGGCACGGCCACTCTACCAACTTCGCCACGCCGCCCTTTATAAGCTGTTATTTATAAATTTCAACATTTACAAACAGTTGAGAAATAATAATCAAAGTAAGTACAAAAACAGTTCAAAACAGTACAAAAACAGTACAAAACAGAATAATTTTCTTCTCTTAAAGTAATCTTACTTATCTCATCATATGAAATATGACTTTCTTCACCAATTATTATTATTAAATTCTTACTATTATTTATTTATTTATTTTTATTGTGATTACATATGGAGTTTATTGTGAAAAAATTGAGAACAGGAAGTGAATAAAAAAAGTTTCAGCAACTGTTATGTAAAGAAAAGGGGTAGGATTAAATAAGCTCTGCTTCTTCCTACTCCTTTTCGAACATGTTGAAAAGAGAAACTGGAAATTGTGATGTATCATGTTGTATGCTTGCATGTTCGAAATAAACTCAAACTCAACTCAAACTCAACTCAACTCTGCTTTCTTCTCTTTGACGAGGGTTGCATATGACGTCACATCCGGTTTTTTTTTGTTTTTCTTTCTTCGCGGCTTAATTGACACGACGGTCAAGCAGCTTGAGTGTAGCATTAAAACCAGTTTGAGAAGACAAATGTCGTATTTCTGTTCTGTTCTTGGGGTTGCAGTCGTTCAAAAAGAGAGATGGGAAAGATCGTCCATAGAGTCCCCAAAGAAGTGGCTCATAAAGGTAATATTTTTTTATTTTTTTTATTTATTTAACCAGGACAAAATCCTGTGGAGATTTAAAAACCTCTTTTTCAAGGGAGTCCTCAAAGTGACACATAAAATGACACTCACATTACACATTAAAATGACACTTGCAGATGACTGAGGCTCCTTCAAATGCTCTGTTTAGATTTAAAAGCATTTAAGGGTAAAAATGCAGTCAGCTTCCAGTCCCTTTGTAGCATGTTCCAAACACAAGGACATCATGTAAATAATGTAAATAATTCAATGTATATACTCTGATGATTAACTTGTGTGATGACTGTATTATGCTGATAGTATATATTTATACCATGAATTGATTAACGTGGACCCCGACTTAAACAAGTTGAAAAACTTATTGGGGTGTTACCATTTAGTGGTCAATTGTACGGAATATGTACTGTACTGTGCAATCTACTAATACAAGTCTCAATCAATCAATCAATCAATCAATCAAGCAAAAAGGACAGAGAGCAACAGCTGATCGTTGGATCTCAATACTTCTCTGTGTAACTAATGTAGGAAAGTAATTGGGCATAGGTCCCAGAAGTCTTGACAGAGAAAACATGGGCGAGTCTGTACAAGGATTCCCTATAGTTGTCCCTTTTGAGTTAAATAGGGAACCGGACGATAAAGTCTTAAAAATATCACTTTCATCATCTTGTGGAATTTGATTGAGTTTGAGTTTATTTGGAACATGCAAGCATACAACATGATACATCACAATCTCCAGTTTCTCTTTTCAACATGTTCGAAAAGGAGTAGGAAGAAGCAGAGCTTATTTAATCCTACCCCTTTTCTTTTACATAACAGTTGCTAAAACTTTTGTTCACTTCCTGTTCTCAATTTATCCACAATATACTCCATAAGTAATCACAATAATAAAAAAAAAATAATAATAATAATTGGTGAAGTAAGTTACATTTCATATGATGAGATAAGTAAGATTATTTTGAGAGTGAAAGAATTGATGAATTAAGTAAATTCAGTATTCTTCTTCTTTGTACTTTGTAAACACTTTAAGTTTGAAGAGTTTCTTGAAGTGTATCATATTGCTTTGCTTAATCCATTCCATAATTTAATTCAACATACTGATATACTGAAGGTCTTAAGTGTTGTACGTGCAGAGTTCAGGTTCTTCATCACGTACACAGCTACTCCTCCTCCATTTTTGTTGTTTCTGTTGATGTAGTTTAGTTCATATCCTTCCAGATCAAAATCTATTCCTTTTTTATCATCAATCCATGTTTCTGTGACAGCAATCACTTGAAGGGTTCGTTGATGTGTTCCAAAAAGTTCTTAATGTTGTTGTAGTTTGCATACAAGCTTCTGCTATTAAAATGAATAATTGACAATTTGTTATCACATTTAATGTTGCTATTATATTGTTCATCTCTATAATAAAAACAATTATTACTGATGTGGGAGAAAAAATTTGTATCTGGATCTATATCATTTTCCAAATCCTGGTTTTTGTGATCTTTGTTGCAGAAATTTTTTAGTTCCATATTTTCTTGTTCAACAATCTTTGATGTTGTTTCAATAATCTTTATAAGTGTAGGTGGATGCAATCCTGAATGTAGGTCCTCTTGTTTAGTTGTCTCTTGGAACATAGTAGTGTCGATGCTGAATTTAGGTGCTTGTTTTCTGTCAGAGTCCATTATCATCGTTGTTGTGGTGGTAGCTGTGTAAACTTTAAAATTTGTCCAGGTCCTTGATGTCATGGACAACAATTACTCTTGCTTCTGGACTTCCATTCAGCTTGATGTAGATTTTACAGTTGGCGCTCCAAGTTCCCTGGATTTTTCCCTGCTTCCTCAAGTCGCGTGCTTTCTTGGCGATTCCAGCATTACGTTTTGTGAGATGCTCATTCATGTACACATTTGTTCCCTTCAGCTTCTTTCCCTGTCTCAGCAGTGCCATTTTAGATTTTCTGTTTACGAGTTTCACAAGCACGACTGGAGTGGCGTTGTTGTTTCTTCCGTTCAGTGGGATGCATGTTTCCATGGTATTAATGTCAATTTCAATTTCTTTTGATTGCAGAAAGTTGACCACTTGCTGTTCTGCTGAGATCATATCCATTTCATCTGGTTCACCTTCATTATTCACAGCTTTCGCATAGGATCTTGGTTTAATTCGGTGCCCTGTCACGATGATATCATTCATTGGTTTATCCTGATCCATTTCATCTATGATATTCCTCAGCATGTTGTTGTCTTCTTGAAGGGTCTTCATTTGTTTTCTCATTTCAGTGGCATCATTATTTCTGGAGTTGTTCTGAGTTTGCAGACTTTCTATATTTTGCTGCAGACTTTTCACATCTTGTTTGTGTTCTGTTGTTGCTTTTGTCAGATCTTTTTTCATTTCTTTAATTTCTTCTTTCATTTCTTTCATATCATCTTTCCATCCATCCATCATTTCTTTCCATTCTTCTAGCATTTCTTCTTTAAATTCATGGAGTAGTTTTTGTAGTATCCCTTCTTGATTCCCATCATGTCCTGTGTCCAGCCTCAAATGTTGTTCCCATTTGTGTTCTGTGTCAGTTGACCCCGAAGGTTTCGGGATTTCAGTCTTTCCTTTACCTTTTCGCATCGCGGCAGTCGCTGACGTCACTGCCTCTTGCGCCGTTCAGAGATCAATTTGAGGTGTCAGCCTGTCAACTTATATCACTCTGCGACGTCGGAATCACTTTAAAACAGCTGTAAACTCGCCGTAGCTTTTGGTTGCATCAAGGCCATTCGAGGGAGTCAAATCGTAGATTAAGATGTTGTTTTTCTTCGAGCAGTCAAAACATTCCTGCTCTGTGTCCGTGATTGATTGATTGATTTAAACTTTTATTAGTAGATTGCACAGTGAAGTACATATTCCGTACAATTGACCACTAAATGGTAACACCCGAATACGTTTTTCAACTTGTTTAAGTCGGGGTCCACTTAAATTGATTCATGATACAGATATATACTATTTTCATAATACAGTCATCACACAAGATAATCATCAGAGTATATACAATGAATTATTTACATTATTTACAATCCGGGGGGTGTGGGGGGGATTGGTTGGTATCAACACTTCAGTCATCAACAATTGCATCATCAGAGAAATGGACATTGGAACAGTGTAGGACTGACTTGGTAGGATATGTACAGCAGGTAGTGGACACAGAGAGAGAAAGTATAAGAAAAAGTGTCTACATTTAATTATTTACATTTGATTATTTACAATCCGAAGAGGTATGATGTGGAAGGGAGGGTGTTAGGCTAGGGTTGAAGTTGCCTGGAGGTGTTCTTTTAGTGCGGTTTTGAAGGAGGGTAGAGATGCACTTTCTTTTAGACCTGCTGGGAGTGCATTCCATATTGATGTGGCATAGAAAGAGAATGAGTTAAGACCTTTGTTAGATCGGAATCTGGGTTTAACGTGGTTAGTGGAGCTCCCCCTGGTGTTGTGGTTACGTTAAGGAAGTAGTTTGACATGTACTTCGGTATCAGAGAGGTGTAGTGGATTTTATAGACTAGGCTCAGTGCAAGTTGTTTTAGTCTGTCCTCCACCCTGAGCCAGCCCACTTTGGAGAAGTGGGTAGGAGTGAGGTGTGATCTGGGGTGGAGGTCGAGCCTCAACATGACGCCAGGATGAACGGTCACATTTTTTTTCGCTCCGACCGCAGCTTACATACAAGAGCTCATTGGATTCCACACTTTCTCCTTTTTCTATTGTGGATCACAGATTTGTATTTTAAACCACCTCGGATACTATATCCTCTTGAAAATGAGAGTCGAGAACGCGGAATGGACAATCACATGCAACCGGACCACTTGTGTCTGCAGTGATCACTTTGGAAAATCTTTGTTTGAATATTTGATTCGTTTGAGAAACTTTCTGTGATGCAATCCAGTTTATTCTCTACTATATTAGTAGTGTTTGAGAGCAGAACTAAACGTAAAAATATCAATTCATCATCTTGTGGAATACAATCGGACCATGCTCGTGTCTGCAGAGATCACTTTGTAAAATGTTTGTTTGAACATTTGATTTGTTTGAGAAACTTTCTGTGATACAATCCAGTTTATTTTCTAATATATTAGTTGTGTTTGAGAGCAGAACTAAACGTAAAGAAAAGGACAATAAATGGCATTAGTTTGTGTTCATTTGTGGTTGCTGTGCCTGAATATAACCAGAAGACCTGCTTGTGCAAATGAACTAACGTCATGTTAAGTCCTAGTAATAAATATTCTGATTGTTGGTCCAATCCACCGTATTTTCTTTGTCTATTTTCATAACAGAAAGTCAAACTTAGTTGTTGTTGTGCAGGAAAGACAAGACACATTATAGCATCTTTGGTGATATTTGTTAGCATGAAGAAAATATCCTTAATAGTATTAATAAAGTAGGTGAATAAATAAACATCATATACTGCATCTTGATATGGCTAGCAAACATTACTGAACAACATCTACAGCTAAGTAATGAGACAAAATATCAACTTCACAGCATAAAAACAACTGCAGACATGAATTGTAGACGAGACTCATATTGGTAGAAGGAAATCAACTGCAAACAAACTTGTCCTTTTTCTCATTAGCGTCACGATCACAGCAGCGCTCGTTATGTCAATCAAATACGTTACTTAGCGATACACCAATAAGTCCAACTTTGTCTTTCATACATTAATGTTTCATTTGTGGACCCCTCAGATGTAAAGACACGATCTTTTCTTCTATAAATACTGTGAGTGTCAAGGGAAGTAAGGTAGCTCTTGCTGATGATAAATGGTTTAAATCTTTTTTTTAAAGTATTTTTCTTAAGAGTGTAAAAATCCACTCCCATTTTCAATATTTTTTCTTGATCTCACTTATATTTTCATCTAAACCTTTCAAAATACACCTAAATCTGCAACGATTCAGGTAAATAAACAGTAGTCTAATGAGACTTATACCATCGCCTGGGTCACAGGTGTCAAACTTAAGGCCCGGGGTCCAGATTTGGCCCGCCACTTCAGGTAATTTGGCCCGCGAAAGCCTAGAAATAACATGCGTCAAGAAACTACTGTATCTTTTCTTACAAAATGTATTCAAACATTCCATTTTGACAGAAAAAATACATGTATTGCATGCAATTACATATGTTTAAAACAAGGGGTGTCCAAACTTTGACCTGCTAAGAGTTGACTTATGAGTAAAGAAATTCTTCGCTGAAAGCTGCACTTAAAAGTTAGTTATCAAGCGTCTTACTCACACTTTCAGCGAAGTGTAGGACTGAAGGCCTACTGAAATGAAATTTTCTCATTTAAATGGAGATAGCAGATCCATTCTATGTGTCATACTTGATCATTTCGCGATATTGCCATATTTTTGCTGAAAGGATTTAGTAGAGAACATCGACAATAAAGTTTTGGTCGCTGATAAAAAAGCCTTGCCTGTACCGGAAGTAGCGTGACATCACAGGTTGAAGGGCTCCTCACATTTCCCCATTGTTTACACCAGCAGCGAGAGCGATTCGGACCGAGAAAGCGACGATTACCCCATTAATTTGAGCGAAGATGAAAGATTCGTGGATGAGGAACGTGAGAGTGAAGGACTAGAGTGCAGTGCAGGACGTATCTTTTTTCCCTCTGACCGTAACTTAGGTACAAGCTGGCTCATTGGATTCCACACTCTCTCCTTTTTCTATTGTGGATCACGGATTTGTATTTTAAACCACCTCGGATACTATATCCTCTTGAAAATGAGAGTCGAGAATGCGAAATGGACATTCACAGTGACTTTTATCTCCACGACAATACATCGGCGAAGCACTTTAGCTACGGAGCTAACGTGATAGCATCGTGCTTAACTGCATATAGAAACAGACGAAATAAGCCCCTGACTGGAAGGATAGACAGAAAATCAACAATACTATCAAACACTGATCCTGTAACTACACGGTTAATGCTGTACTGCCTGGCGAAGCCTAGCAATGCTGTTGCTAACGACGTCATTGAAGCTAACTTAGCTACGGGACCTCGACAGAGCTATGCTAAAAACTTTAGCTCTCCACCTACGCCAGCTCTCATCTGCTCATCACGACCCGTGCTCACCTGCGTTCCAGCGATCGAGGGCGCTACGAAGGACTTCACCACGATGATCGGTGCGGTCGGCGAGACAGAGGAAGTCAAGGTGAGGACAGCAGCGCGGCGGCAGGCGTTGTAGCTTTCGAGGACACCCCGGCCGCCATCAGAGTCGGCAAGAAACATATATTTCCCCGAAGTTACGTACGTGACATGCACATAGCGCCACGCACGTACGGGCAAGCGATCAAATGTTTGGAAGCCAAAGCTGTACTCACCGTAGCGCGTCTGCTATCCAACTCAAAGTCCTCCTGGTTGTGTTGCTGTAGCCAGCCGCTAATACACCGATCCCACCTACAGCTTTCTTCTTTGCAGTCTCCATTGTTAATTGAACAAATTGCAAAAGATTCACCAACACAGATGTCCAGAATACTGTGGAACTTAGCGATGAAAACAGAGCTGTTTGTATTAGATACAATGGTGTACCAATACTTCTGCTTCAACCCATGACGTCACGCGCAAACGTCATCATACATAGACGTTTTCAGCCGGAAGTTTCCCGGGAAATTTAAAATTGCACTTTAGTAATCTAACCCGGCCGTATTGGCATGTGTTGCAATGTTAAGATTTCATCATTGATATACACTACTGTTTAAAAGTTTGGGGTCACATTGAAATGTCCTTATTTTTGAAGGAAAAGCACTGTACTTTTCAATGAAGATAACTTTAAACTAGTCTTAACTTTAAAGAAATACACTCTATACATTGCTAATGTGGTAAATGACTATTCTAGCTGCAAATGTCTGGTTTTTGGTGCAATATCTACATAGGTGTGTAGAGGCCCATTTCCAGCAACTATCACTCCAGTGTTCTAATGGTACAATGTGTTTGCTCATTGGCTCAGAAGGCTAATTGATGATTAGAAAACCCTTGTGCAATCATGTTCACACATCTAAAAACAGTTTAGCTCGTTACAGAAGCTACAAAACTGACCTTCCTTTGAGCAGATTGAGTTTCTGGAGCATCACATTTGTGGGGTCAATTAAACGCTCAAAATGGCCAGAAAAAGAGAACTTTCATCTGAAACTCGACAGTCTATTCTTGTTCTTAGAAATGAAGGCTATTCCACAAAATTGTTTGGGTGACCCCAAACTTTTGAACGGTAGTGTATAAACTATCAGACTGCGTGGTCGGTAGTAATGGGTTTCAGTAGGCCTTTAAGTGTCACACTCAGAGCTGAATTACGACATTACTATGTGCCGTAAACGGAATTTTAGGTAACGTAATTTCTGTGTCCATAGAAATGACCAATCACGGAAGGGAATCCCTTGTCTAAGAATAAAGAAATATCTTAGAAATATTTAAGTGGACAATGGGAGTGTATATTTTGACAAACTACAAAATAATACAAAACAAACAAACAATATTGGCAATGAATCAAAAATAAATGTTTCCTTTTCTTTCCAATTCATTACTTAGGAAACTAATTTGAAACTGGTGTGGGTGGCTCTATATATACTAGCCCACTGCAGCCACATGCAGAAATCAACATGGAATCGAAAAAAAAACCAAACTGGCGAGAGGAGGAGACACTGTTGCATTTTCCCAGTGGCGAGATATCGAAGCATTGTGAGGACCTTTAGTTCTGCTGCGTGATGTTGCTGATGAGATGACGCCCCTTATTAAATCTGTGACAAAAATAATACCCGCTCTGTCTAAACGATACCGTTTGATCAGCTGCTCGTCATCAAACAAAGCCAGGACATCCTTCCGCTCCCTGAACGTTCGCGCACGTCTCTCTCTCCTCCGCTGGTAACTCCTAACCACTTAGGACACCTCTGAAGGTCTCTTAAATATCGTGGAGAGTAGGAGTGATTCTTAGACTTAAGAAAGTTGATAAATAGCTTTTATTCTTAAGTTTGAGAGTAGGACTAAATTTCGCAAATTCTCAGGACTTAAATGTAAAATGGCACCCTAAGACGCTTGATAAATACGGCCCCAGGTGGTCTTTGAATGCTACATATTTGCTGCCATCTTATCAATAATGTGAGTAAACCATATCAATTACCCTTAAAAGTACTTTGATATGGTAGCACAGCATTTACTTGTATGACACTATCCAATCAACCTTCCATAGTCGTGGTGCAACAGAAAATAAATGTAACTAACATAAAGGTAAACATTCACGGTCACACATAACACAACCTGCTCACTGAATATTGTGGATATTGTGAAAAACATCCAAATAGGGCTGGCCGATATGACCTTTTATTAATATCTCGATATTTTTAGGCCATATCGCGATACACGATATTTTGCCTTAGCCTTGAATGAACACTTGATGCATATAATCACAGCAGTATGATGATTCTATGTGTCTACATTAAAACATTCTTCTTCATACTGCATTAATATATGCTACTTTTAAACTTTCATGCAGAGAGGGAAATCACAACTAAAAACGTATTTATTAAACAGTTATTAAGCAGTGGCACAAACATTCATGTCATTTCCAAAACAGAAAGTGCAAGATTGTCAGAGACATTTTAAAACAAGCTATTAGTGCACTTTTGTGCATGATGTCACTAAGATGACATATCAAAACAACACTAAATTAAAGGGCACTTTTTGTACAGAACGCCACTACAATAGTTTAAAACAAATAAAGTGCACTTTTGTGCATGATGTCACACAAGATATTTCAATAAGTGTGAAATAAAAATGAGCTGCATAATAGGAAATCAAATAGTGTATGTTCTTCACTATGTGGTAGGTTCCTGCGGACGTTATCTCCTTCTGTTGTTGACTATTTGTTCCATCCGGTGTTGATGTGGAAATGGTTGCTTGGGCATTTTGCGGGTGTGGCACCGAACGGAGATGTTGACATGCAGAGTTTCAAGCACTCTTCATTCTCTAGCGGGTGACTTTTCAAATGATGCTACAAATTAGCAGTGCTGCTACTTTTTGTAGCAACGCTTTTGCTGCATACTTGACATATTACGGTTTTCTGTTCGACATCTTCCCGCTTGACGCCAAACCACCGCCAGACGATGGACCTCCTGCTGTTTTTCTTGGGAATTAATTCTTCTACCTCCATTTGTTACCGGATTCGCACCTTCTTTCTCTCGTATTACCATTCGCACCGCTCCGCTAGCACCACCTGCCACTGCTAACTTTACCCATGCCGCTACCTCTCTGCTCCGCGAGGTGCGCTTGTTTTAACTGTCTGTGAGAAGGAGACACAAGAAAGAGTGAGAAGAGCCTGTAGTGTAATGCCAACAGCTAAAAGCAACTGCGTGAGAACGTATACTCCAATATCACCATATAGTCATTTTCTATATCGCACAGAGACAAACCCGCGATCTATTGAGTATATCGATATATCGCCCAGCCCTGCATCCAAACACCATAAAAAAATGTCAAAATTACACCCATTTAAATCCATTGGAGTGCATGATGAGAAAAATGGGAAACACTAATCTCCACACTTACCCATGTTTCAGCTGTTTGATATTTCTGATTGATTACAAAACTTTAGGGAGGTTAATACGGAAGTAAACAAGGTAGGAATTGAACTTTTACATACTCTTAATAGCCAATGATATCCATTATATTAATTATATTTCCATCATATTAATATAATATACACACACACACACACACACACACTATATATATATATATATATATATATATATATATATATATATATATATATATATATATATATATATATATATATATATATATATATATATATATACAGTGGGGCAAAAAAGTATTTAGTCAGCCACCCATTGACAATCAATGGGTGGCTGACTAAATACTTTTTTGCCCCACTGTATATATATATATATATATACGGCCCCCAAGTCAAAAAGTTTGGACACCCCTGCTCTAGGTCACATGATTGCAACCCACCTATAGTGTGCGACTATAGTGTACATTATTTTTTAAATTTTTTTTCTGCAGTGATATATTATTTTTGCAATATCTACTATTTTCATGTGCATATTCATATTTTAAGCTCCTTTATTATTATGAACTTCTATGTTATATAAGTTGTTTTTCCTCCATGTGACCACCAGGGAGCTTTCCCATCCCATGGGATTCTGGAAGATGGGAGTTTCTGTTCTCCGGCAAATGACAATGGAAGTTAAAGTGAGAGGAGAAATACGTTCGTGTCCTAACAGGTTAGTAACATCAACTTTAAAATGTCACAGATTTTTTTTTTTAAGGTACTGGTGGTCAAAACATTTGGTTTATGGACTTTGAGGTAGATAAAACGTGACGTGATGCACCAATACGTCTTAAACAGTTTAAATGCTATAGTTGTGTCCATAGATATCTTATCTAGAGATGCCTGCTTATTGGCGCGGACGAGCCATCTTGCACAGGTCAACATCTCCAACTAGTGACAGGATCTATGAAGTGTCAGCCCATTTAATCCATAATAACTTTCTCAATACTTAACTGATTTTCTTTTTTTTTTTTAATGCCAACTTCATACATTCAGCTATGATAACGTGCAAATTAATTGTCGTATTTTAATATTCACAGTGGGATTAACAATAATACAAAATTCAGACTCGACCTTAGACCGTTTTACAAACACTTTTTAAACACTTAGGCACTTTTCCATCCATAATGTATATATTTTATACCATATAACCTATGCTTTTTAAAACTTACTCTACACCTTTCTTCAAAAAGTATGTTGTAGTGGTACTCATTGTACTATATCTGGTGGACTGGGTACTAATTTTGTGACAAATGTGTGCTGGTATGACAAAAGTCCTTGAATATAAATCATATATACTGTATATATTTATATATATATATAAAAATATAATTTATTATTATATGATATACACATATACATATATATACACGTCTACGTGTGTATAAATGTGTGTATATATATATATATATATATATATATATATATATATACACACGTCTCTGTGTGTTTAAATGTGTGTCTGTGTATATATATATATATATATATATATATATATATATATATATATATATATATATACAGACACACATTTATACACACGTAGACGTGTATATATATGTATATGTATATATCATATAATAATAAATTATATATCTTTTAGCACTCAACGCAATGCTCAGACATTTTACAAAACAGAGAAAGTACAAAACCCAAAAGCAGTGAAGTTGTCACGTTGTGTAAATGGTAAATAAAAACAGAATACAATGATTTGCAAATCCTTTTCAACTTATATTCAATTGAATAGACTGCAAAGACAAGATACTTAATGTTCGAACTGGAAAACTGTGTTATTTTTTGCTAATATTAGCTCGTTTGGAATCTGATGCCTGCAACATGTTTAAAAAAAGCTGGCACAGGTGGCAAAAAAGACCGAGACAGTTGAGGAATGCTCATCAAACACTTATTTGGAACATCCCACAGGTGAACAGGCTAATTGGAACAGGTGGGTGCCATGATTGGGTATAAAAGCAGCTTCCATGAAACGCTCAGTCATTCACAAACAAGGATGGGGCTAGGGTCACCACTTTGTCAACAAATGCGTGAGCAAATTGTCCAACAGTTTAAGAACAACATTTGTCAACCAGCTATTGCAAGGAATTTAGGGATTTCACCATCTACGCTCTGTAATATCATCAAAAGGTTCAGAGAATCTGGAGTAATCACTGCACATAAGCGATATTACGGACCTTCGATTCCTCAGGCGGTACTGCATCTAAAAGCGGCATCAGTGTGTAAAGGATATCACTGCATGGGCTCAGGAACACTTCAGAAAACCACTTCCAGTAACTACAGTTGGTCGCTACATCTGTAAGTGCAATTTAAAACTGTACTTTGCAAAGCGAAAGCCATTTATCAACAACACCCAGAAATGCCGCTGGCTTCGCTGGGCCCCGAACTCATCTAAAATGGACTGATGCAAAGTGTAAAAGTGTTCTGTGGTCTGACGAGTCCACGTTTCAAAATGTTTTTGGAAACTGTGGACGTTGTGTCCTCTGGACTAAAAAGGAAAAGAACCATCCGGATTGTTATAGGTGCAAAGTTGAAAAGCCAGCATCTGTGATGGTATGGGGGTGTATTAGTGCCCAAGACATGAGTAACTTACACATCTGTGAAGGCGCCATTAATGCTGAAAGGTAGTTTCAGGTTTTGGAGCAACATATGTTGCCATCCAAGCAACGTCTTTTTCATGGTCGCCCCTGCTTATTTCAGCAAGACAAAGCCAAGCCACGTGTTACAACAGCGTGGCTTCGTAGTAAAAGAGTGCGGCTACTAGACTGGCCTGCCTGTAGTCCAGACCTGTCTCCCATTGAAAATGTGTGGCACATTATGAAGCCTAAAATAGCACAAGGGAGACCCCCGGACTGTTGAACAACTTAAGCTGTACATCAAGCAAGAATGGGAAATAATACCACCTGAAAAGCTTCAAAAATGTGTGAACTGAGTGTTGTTAAAAGGAGAGGCCATGTAACACAGTGGTAAAAATGCCCCTGTGACATCTTTTTTGCAATGTGTTGCTGCCATTAAATTCTAAGTTAATGATTATTTGCACACAAAAAAATTACGTTTTCCAGTGTGAACATCAAATATCTTGTCTTTGCAGTCTATTCAATTGAATATAAGTTGGAAAGGATTTGCAAATCATTGTTTTCTTTTTTTATTTACCATTTACACAACGTGCCAACTTCACTGGTTTTGGGGTTTGTAAGAAAATAACTACTTTTATATGACAAAGATTTAAAAACAAACATGAATATGGAATCAAACCTGCCTTGTGATGGAGTCACTAGACTGATGTTGTTTTTCAGGGCTAGCAGGTGTTAGCTGTCGTTAAATGACTACGCTACAAAGCACACATCACAGGACAGCTTCGGTAGTATTTGACAGACTGCAGATCCTTCCATGTAGACTAGAGCATTTTCCACCAGACCAGCAAACCAAATGGGAAGATAACTGTGGTCACACACAATGGCCGAAAGGTTGGCAAATGGAGATGGGTGTTTTTCTGCAGTTTTAACAGAGGACCTCGCTACTGCTAAGAGGGATATCGTGTTATCTTGGGCTGCCACACTGACGGTCTGGTCTCTCTCTAAGTGAGACACCAAAGCGAAATGGCCTTGAACTGGTGTGCAGCTGGACTGTTGGTAAACAGAGACAATGCAGAATCACACCCAAGACATACAGACATGAAATGTCAGGTTCAAACACTGATGACATCTATTAAACAGACAAAGAAGCAAGGATTTAAACAGAGACGGATTTAAATTTAGCTCAATTGAGGAGAAACGTCTGGGCTGTACTCTTTGCACAGTCTTCCACCACGCTCTGACGAAAGATTGTACGCCTCCTCTTTTATTTGGACTTTCCCTGATTACACGGCAACAGCTGTTTCTAAGGGAAGGGGGGTCGTAAACAGCCGTCAACTTTGGTTACAAAACAGTTCAAAGAAAAGGTGCCTCCGCTTTGTAGATCTCGGGTCAAGACAAAATCTTCCTGTGGATTAAAATACATCAAAGAAACCGACACCTTCATGTCGCTTCCCATCCTACACAGTGGAGTTTTACAAGCCTTTTGATTGGTAAGATCAAAGACAGCTTTTGTCTGCTCGCCGGGACCTCATTGAAACACAAAGTTTTGTGATAACTTAGATACAATTATTCTGACATGAATTGTCTCCTAAATTTCCTGAATGTATTGTAGTTAAAGCATCAACCCTACGTGACGTTCTGATTGAATGAAATAGGAGCTCCAAAGGATCCTGGATGCACATAGTGTTGAACTTGGAGCAGTTCCGGAATCATCAGCATCCGTGTGTCCGTATTAATCACAAACCCGATTACGGACAATTACCTGCACAATTAAAAAGGTGTATTAGTTTAAACAACAACCTCCTGAAATGCTCTTCCATATTGATTTAATAATTGGGGTGTAAAACAGTACGTTCCACTCAAGTCCACTCAAGGTCTTTTTGATTATATTACTGGCGCGAATATCATTTAATCTAATCAGCAATGCTTAACATCATTTCAAAAAGATAAAAGGCATTAGATTTGTTCTTGTTTTTGTAAAAAATTTAAAAAAAATGGATTGAAAAAAAATCTATTAAAAAAAAATTAACTCTTTTTTTTGTAACTCCTTAACATGTTAAGGAGTTACAAAATAATATTAAATTATTTTAATAAAAAATATTTGTAGGAAATAGCTAATTTTTTAAATCATTTTTTGTCATAGTATTACAACTTAAAGGGGAACTGCACTTTTTGTTGTTGTAATTTTGCCTATTGTTCACAATCATTCTGAGAGACAAGAAGACAAGTGTTTTTTTTCACTTTCTAACATATAAAAATCGACTCATTCTGGGTGGCTAGCAATGCAGCTAATATGAGCAATCAATTCTACCTCTAAATCACTGTAAAAATGCATTCAAAAAGCGTCAACAATACTTCATTTACCTTGTGTAACCTGTATAGACTTAGACTTCCTTTTTATTGTCATTCAAATTTGGACTTGGTTATTATACAAATAACACTTTGGTTATTTGTATAATAACCAAAGTGTAGCAACATTGTTATTGTAAGAGTGATCACAGAGGAACTATTTTTCTAGCATAGTAATACATCGGCGTGTTACGCTATTAGCCGTAAAAGCTAACTACGGCAAGAGATAAGCTAGCTTCTACAACAACAAGAAATGCATTTGAGTTTGTAACACACAACACTGTGATAGAACACCAATCTGTACTGAGTGAAAAACATGAACAATCATATTACAGTATCTGTAAAGTATTATTTCATGTTTTGTTTGTACACAGCTAGCCAGACTGTATGTACTGTAGTTGTAATAACACACATGACGTCACTTCAATATCATGATCAATATTAAAGTGACTCACTCCATGGACAGTTGTTTGTCTAGTTCACCTGGCCGGGGATGTTTTTACTGTTTATTTTGGGTAAGCACTCCATTTATGTCGAAATAGCTTGTTTCCCAGTTCCATATTTATAGCGTCAAAATCACTTTCTTCCTCCTCTCCCGGCTTTCGTCTGCTCAACGTCTCAATCTTCCTTTGTGCTCGCTTCTATAAGCAGCAGTTCATCCTCCGTATATTCAGCTTCAAAAAGATAAGGTTGAGAATCCTCATTTGTCCAAAAAAAGTTGTCTTTTTTGTCTGTTACCAAGTCTGACATGATTAGAAATCACACTCGTGTTTGATTCAGGGAGTAGGAACACACATGTTGCCACAAGTCAAACGTGCGCTGCTATGGAAATGGAAATCAATGCGAGGAATAAGTACATCCCGAAAATGATTAAAATGATCGAAATACGGTAAATATTGTACATATTACATATTGTTATGAAGGTGTCTGTTACTACATTATGTATATATATATATATATATATATGTATATATACTTGCAGTGTTTATATAAAACATATCACA
>NC_084746.1:12677109-12687109 GCF_033978785.1 Entelurus aequoreus | reverse complement strand
TACCGACCTCAAGCAATTTTATTGGGTACCTGCTGCAATATTAGGTGTGACCAGTAGATGGCAGTCACACACAAAAGATATGGTGTAGACTGCAATATGACGCCAGTAAACCGCACCAAAACTTTAAATGTTCCATTGAAAATAAAGAACATTACACACGGCACTCAAAAATCTGTCAAAATGTTTTAGTACAACTTTGAAGCCACAGCGCTTAATGGAATTGTCGGCCCATTACGGCTACCGTAGTCAGAGGTACAAGTATTACTATGGTGTATCAGGCCTCGAATTTTAACTTTTTAAGGTCAAGACAAGTGTTGCCTTAACTTTAAGGCCAAGCTGTTTTTTTACATGTTTTTTTTATTTATCTTTGCTATTTGGGCTTATTGGACCCTAATTAGAATAAAACTAGAATCATCTCTTGATATGATGTACTTAGTCCATAAGTACACAAACGTGTACTTCAATGTTTAGTGACATGCTAATTCTTATTTTTACACTTTTTTTTCTCCAAATTCCATTGTATGTTATACTCTTCTGACACCACCAGATGGCAGTATGAGTGTCCACATAAGCGGCCATAAGACCCCAATCAGTAGTGTACACAATTTGGAAATAAGAGCTAAAAGGTGCTGTCCACGCATGTGGCCACTAAGCCTTTAGAGGTTTTTAAAGGAGGGCTCATATTTTAGGGCACCAAGGCAAGTTAGAAGGGCACCAAGGCAAAAATGTTCTATATATAATATATATATATAGTATATAATATATATATATATATATATATATATAAAATTATTTTGAAAGATGGCGCCTGATGCCATAAGACGTTTATTTGATTGATTGGAACTTTTATTAGTAGATTACACAGTACAGTACATATTCCGTACAATTGACCACTAAATGGTAAAACCCGAATAAGTTTTTCAACTAGTTTAAGTCCGGGGTCCACGTTAATCAATTCATGGTATTCATGGTCGTAACTGCACTTTTTGTCCATATAGATAAAAATAGTGTGAGATCTAGGGCTGCCAATTACGGCCAAAGTAATAATTAAGTTTATTGTTATCAATATTGAAATCATGATTACTGTTTGTTTGGTAAAGCAGTGTTGGGGTGTGAACGTAATACATCATGTCATTTGTCATGTCTAATAAAAAGACTATAGATAAACGTTATCCATAAATCTAAAGACAAATATTAGGTTTTTTTATTCTTTAAAAAATATAAACTTGTCAGCTTTTTGGTCATTTACAAGTATGCCTTAATCTATAATTTTACATTTCGATAGAGTAGGTTTTTTATTCATTAATTTATTTATTTAAGTTATGTAGATTTATATGTACAAGTAGATGCTATATCCGGACTGATCCACTAAGAGTTTGAGCAGAAATATGTCATATAGGAATTAACTATACACAATAAAACATTAACTAAATGCTGTGTCACATGAATGACTTTTGAAGTAATACCTTTGTGACATGAAAAAAACACAAGTAATGTAAAAAAAACACGGCGTTTACTTTTTGACATCAAAATAAAACAAAGCAGTTTGGCTAATGAAGATGAAGTCTAATAAACAAGCTTTGTTCTTCTCCAACGCTTCCTTGTGGTTCAGTACAACAGTTTGGCCAACAACAAAAAAAGATGGACACCTCTCACATCGAATACACAATCTTCACAGCCTCCGTTCAGTTTGATGAGATGACAAAATTTTTTTGCTTAGTACTAATATTATTTGAACACTAATACAGTTTGCAGTTAAATAAAGGAGGAGTGAACATCCCAGTAAACAAAGTAAAGACTTTATAAACAAGTTGTGACAACGTTCAAGACACATCACCTGCTGCAAAACATCAAATTGTTTTCTCCTTCGCTGTATACTTTTAGTGTGGGGACAAGTGTCTCCAATATTGTCCACACCTGTCTCCATCTAAACACAGCAGTGCGCTCTTAAACGCACGGCGGGAAGCGAGGGAAAATGACGTTAAACCAAGCGCTTGGCTCCGTTTACTCCGAGGGGAAATCTCCGAGCAAAGTCCGTGTAGTTAGTCCACTATGATTATCAAGCCAAACAACGCTAGTGTGCATGTGCCTGACTTCCTGTTGCCTACAATGCTTTGATAAATGAAGTTTTTTTCTGTTCATCCATCCATCCATCTTCTTCCTGTAGTGGAAGGTCAGGTTTTCAATGAGAACAAAAGTAGGTTTAACACAGAGTTTAATTTACTCATAATTAACTGGTACAATGGTTGGGTTGAGTTGTCGAGCACACAGACGGTCTCTCCCCCCCGGGCGCGCCCGACCAGCATGGAATGAAAAAAAAAGCTTCTCTTCGTTTGACTTTGTCCTTTTTTATCTGTTTCCCTCGTGCGTCAATGTCTTTTGTTTTGACCTGTCTGTTCCATAACAAACTTGAATCCCTTAGTCGTACTCAGACAATCAAAAGATTCTGTATACAGGTTGGCGCGACTCCATATTCAACTTTGTCCCTCTCTGGACCATTCAATTGCACAGAATAGAAGATAAATGAAAATGAGCAGACATTCTTAATAGACATGAAATATAGTTCAAAAGGTCAGAAATTCCACAACATTCCCCTCTTCCAGGGTTCTAAAACCCTGGATAATATCGATTTCTGACGTAGGCCACTAACTTAAATCTCTACCACATATAGAGGCAAAAACCTCAATGTTTTTATACGAGGCGAAAATTCCGTCTATGACCCTCCTACAGACGCGATCGCTGTTACCAGCCTGCTGTAAAACCATTTCACAGAACACAATAGTGGCCTACCCCTTTGATTTAGTAAAGTAATACCAGAATACTTTGATCATGAACATCATTGAACATAATTAGATGAATATATATATATATATATGCTTATTCGGATGTATTTTCACATTAATAATGAATCAAACAAGATCTGGTTTAGAATGAATATAGACTTATGACTGTAAGCTGTTGCAGAATTATTTTTCCCGGCATTTGCAATGAATGTAGTTACCAATATTGTTGATTACCAATTGATTTTGAACACAACACTGAATTTCGTATGAGTCCATGCTCGATTAGTACTCGTGTAGACTAACAGGTGGTGCCTCGAGTTGGTGGCCTGCCTTGGTGGAGAAGGAGATCCACTCAAACAGTCTGTCTCTCTTTGGGGTGTGGCTCAGTCCATTTGGCAGACTGTTCAGTGGCATGTGCGTGCTGGCCGAAATTTGGGGAAAGCTGAGATAGAGTTTGGGGCTTTGGGGAAGGCTGGGGCAGAGTATGGGGCGTGGGGCTTTGGTCCAGGCCCTCGGCTTGCTTCAAGGCCTCCTCGCTGCTTCGGCACTCCCGACACCTCCTTCCACAGCTGCTGGGGTCCCGACGGACACATTGGCTGGCAACCTTAGTCGTTCTCGTCATTGCTGGCAAGGTGTTGTCTCTCCTCTCGGTTCCTTCCAGTCAGGTATCGGGTGTTGGTCCTGGATTGGCTTTGACCGTGCCCCTCTCAGCGAGTGCAAGGGAATCTGGAGTGGCGGCTATCATCCTCGCATCTGCACAGAGGAACTGGCACACAAATTCTACATTTTGCAAACATACCATTTTGGTCTCATGGTCTTTCCGGCTTCCTAGGAAGCTGCTGGTCCTGGGAAGTGCTGATCTGTATGCAGTTCATTGGGTGAAAAATTCAAAGGCCGTAAAAACAGTTTTACTCAGGGACATTAGAATGATCATTAACGCTAATGGCAATCATGTCAATTAAATTCAATTTGGTCTGTGCGCAGATTTTAGCCAATTTATTTTGATTTTTTTTTTTGTTCCTCCTTTCAACCTTACCTTGTGACTGAAGATGATAACCTGTTTTCTTAAAATGGGTGCCGTTGTTTGACCTAATCTTTTTGGGGAAACCATGTTGGGATATTAGATCATTCAAAAAACATTTAATTACTGAATTGGCATCCTCCTTTGAGGTTGGGGTTGCTTCCGCCAACCACTGCAATTGTCAATCTAAATCATTACGTTCCTTTATTCTTGTACCGGATTGATCATATCGATTAAATAAAACCTCAACACGCTCAAACTTGACCCAATCCAAACTCACCTCCCCCCTGAAACAGGGACAGTGTTAGTCGTAGTAATAGTAATAGTAGTAGTAGTGGTAGTAGTAGTAGTTTCAGAAACATCCAAGAAAAAGAAAAGGCAGCTGATAGTCAAGTGCAGCAAGAACAGAGGCGGAGGACAGGTCATGTTTGAGGTCACTGTTCGCTTTTGCAATAGTACTTTGATATTTTACAACACCTAGTGCAGGGGTCGTCAACCTGCGGCTCCTTGACCACTCTGATGCGGCTCAGCTACATACATGCCGACGCCCCCGATTTTCCCAGGAGATTTATGGATCTCAGTGTCTCTCATAGATTACTCCCAGGGTAAAAATAATCCTATTTCCACTCTAATTACTAAATAAAGGACGTGCCCTAATTGCACTGCAGTAATTGTCCTCTATAGCATTTACATACAGCGTGCCAGTCCAGCCACATGTTGTATGTTGTTATTACTTGCACACACAGGAGACAGCAAAGCATACTTACTCATCAGCCACACAGCTTACACTGACGGTAGCCGTACCGTATCAAACAACTTTAACATTGTTACGTTACAAATATGCGCCACACTGTGAACCCACACCAAAAAAGAATGAAAAACACATTTCTGGAGAACATCCCACTGTAACACAACATAAACACAACACAACCATTACCCAGAATCCCATGCAGCCCTAACTCTTCCGGTCTACATTATACACCCCCGCTACCACAACCCCCACACATCAACCCCCCCCCCTCCGTGCGTTGGTTGAGCGGAAGAGTTAGGGCTGCATGGGATTCTGGGTATTGGTACCGTCAGTGTAAGATGTGTGGCTGCTGACCTAGTACGCCTTGCTGTCACTTACGTGAGCAAACTGAAACTGCATTCAACATGTGGTCGATCAGGTACACTATTAGGGCAGACTGTAGAGGGCGCCAAATGTAGTGTCATCACGCTCTGATATTCGGGAGTCTCCCGGGAAAAATGAGAGGGTTGGCAAGTATGACGCTGTCAAGTGCCAATTATTCAAAACTCGCGGGCTGCACTAACATCAAATTTCCACATGAAAGTGTGTGCCGGTGCGTGTGTCTGAGACCCCTGGTTAACATAGCACAAAGCATTTAAGCTCTGTATGCGGTGTTTTTCATTTTAAATTTAAAAATTTTTTTTTGTGGCTCCCATTACTTTCTTTAATTCGTGAAACTTGCCAAAATGGCTCTTTGAGTGGTAAAGGTTGCCGACCTCTGACCTAGTGAATTATTGTGGCCTCAATAATTCACTATGTAGTTGTATTCAATTTAGCCTATCTATGATGGGACAATGCACAGAAACATTAAGTTCAGAAACAGATATGTTCTGTACCAGATTATATCTAAATAGCTACTTTCCATCTGCAGTCCCTGGCTACCTAAATTAAAGGGATCCAAAAATCAAGCAATAAATTTATGACACTAATTTACCATAATTAATAATATATATACATTCATAATAATCAATACTCAATAAATAATGATACTATAACATGTAATCAAATTTAAGAAAAGTCACCAAATGCCCCTTCATCGACACATACTTACCATACAATACAACCACACCTTATTTACATCATCACACAAAGACCATACATGCTCTTGTTCACATCTGTCATCACTCGTAAAAACAACCAAGATTTTAACAGCCATACCTCACAATTTACAACAAAAATGCTCTCATGGATAAATATACTACACATTAAGTTGATGTGTCAACATAATGCCCCTCTTAGTGACAGAGTGAGCAGCTTTGATTGCTCCAAAGCCACTTTTTAACTTCAAATTTTCTATTCCTTTTGTTATAACGGGGAGAAGGCTAACTGGTCTGTACTTGTTGGTGTCTTGTTTATTTCTTGCTTTATGGATTTGGATGATAGTAGCAGTTTCTCGACGTGGTAGGGAAAGTGTTTTCCGTTATTGATTTATTTATCAATTATTGTTATAGGAGCAATAAGACTATCCTTATACGTTTTTAGGAAGATAGTGTCCAACCCGTATATATCTCTAGATCGTGAGTCTGATAATGCAGGGAAGATTTTGTTTAACTTTGTTTCATTTGTTAATTCTAAAATTAGTCCATCCTGAATAAATGACAATTATTTGCACTGATTTTGAGGGACTTTTTATTCAGGGTTTGTACAGACCGGATGAAATGTTCATTAAAATTATTACTTATGTCCAGACTGTCTGCGATAGTAGCGCCATTGATATTTAATGTTATAGTGTTGTTTCTTGTTTGCTCTCTTCCCGTAAGTTTGTATATGGTTTTCCATAACTGTCTAAAGTTCCCTTTTGCAGCTTTGATTAATTCTAAGTGAAAGTCAGCCTTAGACTTCCGCATAAACATTGTAACTTTGTTCCTCAAAACTTTTAAAATCATACGATCTGTATTTAGACCTGTTATAATTGCTCTTATGAGAGCTGAGTCCCGATGTCTTATTAGAATCCAAATTGTTTTATTAATCCAATGGTATTTTTATTTTAGCACTCTTCTTTCTGGTTTTGTATTAGTGTATTTACAGATGATGTCTTTGATTTTTGTCATCCAATTGTAATTCTAGTAGGGCTGCTTATCATTTGTATCATGTAGAAGCCGTTTATAATATCCTTAAGTTTCTTTCTACGCGTCTTATTTAACCAGTCCAGATTAACGTCCCCCATGACGTTCAATTCTTTCATACTGTGCTGTTTGAGGATGTCTGAAAATGAATCGAGAAAAATGTCTTTAGCTGTGGTCGGTCGGTATACTACAATTACCTTGAAATACATTTATGAGGAAAATGTGATTTTAATTCCAACACACTCAGGATGATCTACCGGGAGGGTTATCTGTTCATTTTTAATGTTTTCCCTTTCATAAATCATAATTCCTCCCCCCTTTGTCACTCGATCTGTTTTTTCTGTAATCTTGCACCCCGGGACATTAATTAGAACAAAAGGTGTTGTGGGTTTTCACCATGTCTCTGATAGACAAAGGTACCCCAGATTAGAGTCTGACAGTAACTGCTGGATTTGTTCAGTATGTTTCTTGTTGTAGAAAGTTTAATGATGCGGACACGTTTGTTACTGAATACTTTCTACAGACTTCTGTCTCTCTGCGACTTTGTGTATGTAATAAGCAACTACAATTATTTGATATGCTTAATTTTGTTATTTTAGCTCAGCTGTTGTGTAGCTGCTAGCTCCTTGTAGCCTACAGCAGGAGTGTCCAAATTGCAGCCAATAGCTATGTTTTTAACAGACAACCGAAATAATTAAAATGTGGTATTTGTGTATCGGTCCAATCAGCGGCAGCTACGCCCTGTTTTAATCATTCGACCTAAATCTTTGGTTTCGTAGGCAGGACAGAGAGCAAGGGAACAAGGTGGGACATTAATTGTCCATCTTATACCATGCTAATTGTTGTAAGGATAGTTCACATGAGCGGCCATACCTTGAGTTCCACCATATATAAGAGTCAAAGGGCTCCTATTATGAGTCGTCTAATTGGTAGTCATACACTTTGGCGGGTTGGGTGGCAGGGCACACGGACGCACCTCAGACAGCCAGGGCTTTTTACCGATAGGACAGTTGGAGCAGTCCCCGTCCTCCATTCGTTCCTGGGAGGCGTACCCAGTAGTTTTCATCTGATGTCGTGCTGTCAGGCAACATCAGGAAGTTCCTTCTGTGCGGTATTGGATTGTCATGGCACAGTTCGTAAACAGGTCATTACAAGGTGTGTGCAGGTTGACCACAAAGAAATGCTTCAAAGATTGTCACCATTGTCAATCATGAACTGATAACATTGTCCGTTGACACTTATGTCCAGCAGGGGTCTGTTTGTAAATCCTGCTGTTCGTCCTGCTGTGGGCGTCCTCTGTCACACCTGTATGATGTTCTGGCTGCAACTTTGGAGCTTGTCTTGTTTAGAGAAGTTGGCAGTCCCACGGCTGCATAACAGTTTCCACCCTAGCTTGACCTAGGACAACCGCGACTACCACCCAAGTCCGTCTGTCTGGTTTTACGTTTTGTTGAGGTTTCTTCCCTCCAGAATTTGGAACTCAAAACATGTACACCCATTGTTTTCTTATCCTCTCGGTTCCCTGACATTTAGTTTCAGCGATCTATATTTTAAGGAGTTGTTTCCTTGCTGCTCTGTCACAGCCTTGTCGTTATCCTCTTGCTTAGTTCAATTTTGCATATCCCGTTTAAATCACAGCCTTAATTATTCCATTAAATGTTAATCAATAACCCTAATTCAAAGATTATACGTACTACTTCATGTGTATTTAAGTACCCTTTTAATTCACTTAAAGATTATCTATAAGTTAATTTAAACTATCATTTGTCTATCAGTAGGTTCGAGCAAGCTGTCATGCTTGCACTCTGACCTCCCGCTGTGTGTGATATTCTCCAAAACAAAAGAATGTTTTATTCTCGTTTCTCCTTAGCTTTCAGCTAAATCTTTTAATCTTTTACCTTTTAACGTCCGCACTGTTTTTATTTTTATTGTCTGCATTTTAATTTTGCTTTTAATTTCTTTCATTTCACTTTGTTGTCTGTGAAGCACTTTGAGTCTGCCTTGTGTATGAAAAGCGCTATACAAATAAAGTTGCCTTGCCTTGCCTTGCCTTTCTCCGTCTGGTTATCCAACCTAGTCACAACAAACACACAAGGCCATGCTCTAAGCGCCAGGCCGAATCACACTTCTCCTCTTTTTAACACTTTACATATCGGCTCTTATTCTATTTATTAATGTAGGCTGTTATTTGTAATTATTATTCAACACTATTCACAGCAAAGGGTTGTAAAGTTATAGTTATTCGCATTATACTCTCAAAATCTAAAGCTAACTGAAAGCTGTTGAGATTTGGTGTGTCTCCTTCATTTATTCTATGTTATGCCATTATCCTCTTTTAGCTCACCATCCAGAAGTATGGTGTACTGCAATGTCTAAATACAAATAAAATACTCCAACCTAAAATTGTCAGACTACACTTTAAAGTAAACCGCCTTAAAACTTACTTTTTATTATATTAATTTCCAAAAACTCACCTCCACCACAGCAGACATCTTCCTCAATCCTATCCCAATACTCCCATAAATTAGAAAGGTGTTTCACAATAGTGGTTAAGTAGTTATTTTAAGTAATAGATCTCAATATGGGGAATTTAATAAGACTAAATTGGCCCTAGTGTGTGAATGTTGTCTGTTTATCTATCTGTGTTGGCCCTGTGATGAGGTGGCGACCTGTCCAGGGTGCACCCCAGATGGGACCTAAACTATTTATACTTAATCTAAATGATATTTGTTCAGTATCTAATAAATTAAATGTATTACGGTTGCAGATAATACAAATGTATATTGTTCAGGAGAAGACTTGAAGAAAGCGTTGAGGAAAATCAAGGTCGCGTTGATTCACCTAAAAAATTATTTAATATTAATAAGTAATCATTGAATGATAACAAAACTAAATTTGTGGTGTTTAGTGGTGCAAAGTCAAATTGTGAAACAAAAATTAAAGTTGAATCAAGTGGAAATTGACAGAGTATATGAACTACATTCTTGAGAATAATAATTGATCATTAATATTTTGGAAGCCGCATATTGAACGTATTAAAGAAAAATATCCAAATCCATTGCTATTTGGTATAAAGTAAAACACATGCTGAATAAGAAATGTCTGCATATGTTATGTCATTCATTTATTTTTTCCATATGTAACATTGTTTTGAAGTTTGGGGAAATGTTTATAGAAGAAATATAGACCCAATACTTAAACTTAAAAGGCTCATTTCAATAATACACAAAGCATTATTATTATGATCATACCAATCCATTTTTTATAAGTCATAATGTGTTAAATGTTCCGATAATTTATTTTTAAAACAAAGGCAATTATGTTTCGAATAAAGAACAAC